>NC_084744.1:44130385-44337885 GCF_033978785.1 Entelurus aequoreus
CCATTTACACAATGTGCCAACTTGTTTTGTATATATACATACATATATGTATATACGTAAATATATTTATACTGTATGTCTGTCTATATATACATACATGAATATATGTATATATATATACATACACAGTATACACACACGCACATATTGTATATATATATATGGCATGATAACAGCAGGATATTTCTGTGTAACAGAGGAGTGACTGACTGATAATCGCGTGACAATATTCAGCGGTCTTATTCTTCTATTTCTCATTTTTTACATGACACCGCGAGTTTGTCTTTGTCTAATGTTTTTTTACACAATATTTTAGCTGTAAAGAGTGTCACGCATTCTTCTGTATGTGTGCTTGGTTCCCTTCTATAAGGAACACTTTAAACATGTGTAAGTTGTTTAGCATTTGTGAAAGAAATCCCTAAAATGTTGCATAAAAGGGTAAAAGCTAAACACACAATACAAAAACTCACAATATGACTAATAGAATGCTAAACATGTGACAGACCACCTCACAAAACTGAATGGAATGTTGAATAAAAGAATGTACATGAAAATAAATACTGGTGGATTTGCCATAGTAATATTGAATGATAAAATACTGAATATTAAGAACATCCACATCGCTTCTCTTTTTACTTCCCAGAATACTGGAATACTCTCTATAGTTCAAGACGTAGGGTCATTTAAAAATGCACTGCACATTGTATTGGCAGCTCCAGTCTCGATGGTAAAGGTTAAAAACAATTTTTTGGAGACGTCCGGTGGGTCGGGTTGAAAAGCTTAACGGGCGGGCCGTAATTTGCCCATGTCTGGTGTAGGGGCTCAATTCCATCACCGAGGAATGAAGCATGGCGCTCGTAGTCCAAATAAACTCTGCTATTGGTTTGGACCAAGTGTCAACATTGACATGTACATATACCAAATATGTCATTGACTCAAGACAAGGATGTGAATAGAGGTGTGAGCTTGAAAAGAACAATTGCTTTATCATGCAGCATTAAAAAAAGCCTTAGCATGCAGCTTCAGACAGGACAAACCCATAACTATAACACTAAAGGGTGCAAATAAATATATGCAGCCCAATGCAGCAGTGGAGGAAAATCACAGCATTTACGATTTTGATGCAGATGAAAATGAGGAGTGCAACATTTTTCCTCTTGTTTCACCTCATCTATGATTTATATGACAGAGTCATTTTACAAATACTGTAAATACAAACAAAATATATTTTTTGGGCATAAATTATGAAACACTGTACATGCACATTGTTTAAGTCAGTGGTGTCCAAAGTGCGGTCCTGGGGCCATTTACGGCCCGCAGGTCATTTTTTAACAGCCCCATAGCACATTCTAAAAATACGATAAAAAAAATTAAAAACATAAAAAGTGGTATAAAAGAGCAAACAGGTGAAATGTAACAAGAACATGTTGCAATGTTTACTCTAATAACACAAAGCTTCCATGCAGGCTGTTTCTTTCTTTAAAAAATAATAATGAATCAAAATCAATGTCATTATGACTTATTGACCTATTCAAGGCTCCAATTACGTCACATTAAATATTCCACTCTGAGATATTCTTTGGGAAAAATGTTGCATATTTTGTGTTTGCCATATAAAAAACGAAGCTGTTTTTTTTAAACAAGGGCCTAAAACGAATAAAATGAAGATGATCTCGAGATTATTGTGTTGAAAGTAAACAGTAGAAAACATTTATAATGTTTTTTCTAACTCTTTAATGAGTAGAACCCTTTTGAATCCCCAATCATTTTAGGGTGATTTTTTTTAAGTGTCATTGCTCAAAAAATAATAATGAATTCAAATTAATGTTGTTATGAGTTATTGACCTTTTTAAGGCTCCAATTATTATATAATCTCAAATATTCCACAAAAAACAAAAAAACTTTTGCCTTCTTATCTCTCTTATGGATTGTGAATGATAGGCCAAATTCCCCAAAAAATGCAGTTCCCCATTTCCTACCGCTTGTCCCGCCTGATGGGGGCAATTTAGCGTTGCCAATCAACCTATCCCCAGGTGCATGTGTTTGGAGGTGGGAGGAAGCCGGAGTACTCGGAGGGAACCCACGCAGTCACGGGGAGAACATGCAAACTCCACATGCTAAAACATTATGTTTACAATTCTAGATTGTTTGGCAATTGTTTCTTCTTTGCTCATCTTCAGAACACAAGTGAACGAGAAAGCATGGGCTAAATGTAATCGTAAATGTTCTACAGCTCTAGCAACCAAGTTTTAAAACCGTGACCTAAAAAAACAGGCTTTTACTTGTTATTTGATAAATGGTTGTTTGGCTACAATTAGGGCTGGGCGATATAGACGAAAAAGTATATCCTGATATATTTTTACTTAAACTCAATATTCAATGTATATATCTCGATATATTTTCTGGTGAAAGTATACATATAAATATATTCATTTTTGAGCGAGATTCCCTGAAACTGTACTGTAAACAGTCAGTGGAACTTTTATTAACCCAGTTAGTCAAGATGGGTGATAACAGCACAGAAACGAAACTGTTTAAGTAGCACAGAATTACATAATCAATCAATCAATCAATGTTTATTTATATAGCCCTAAATCACAAGTGTCTCAAAGGCATAACATAAAAAAGAAAAATATTCTTTCTACCTAAAATAAATAACATAGCTGTGCAAATAATACAAAATGTATCAAACTCAGATAAAAAAATACATTTGCAGGCAGGCACTTTTTAATTCCCAGTGGATGATGTAATGGACTGTCACACATGTACGGTTCTGTAAGTGACTTGACTTACTTGTGCGGCTATGATCCTCCTCACTTCAGCATACATTTTTGGCAGCATTTGGCAACTGGAGAACAGTTTGGATTTGGGCTTACATGGTAAACAAGTCAAATTAATGTTTTATCCAGACGCATACATTTGTCCAAATTATGGGTTTCCTGGACGTGGTCTACATCGCTAAAAGAAACATTTAAGGAAGAGAATCCCTCTGCCATCTTCCACTAGTTGTTTAATATATAAATCGCTCGCTTGAATATTCCCTATTCTCTTCTCCGACTATCTCGTAGTCATGTGGGATGTCTGTTGGGATTTCCCTTCTGGTTCCATGACTCGCCCTATCTTGCCTCTGATTGGCCTGTCCCTAATGTTGTGCCATAATCTCAACAAATCGTGACTCATCATAGTAAACAACCAACCAATCATGGATGTTCTTATACAAACCCCGTTTCCATATGAGTTGGGAAATTGTGTTAGATGTAAATATAAACGGAATACAATGATTTGCAAATCCTTTTCAACCCATATTCAGTTGAATGCACTACAAAGACAAGATATTTGATGTTCAAACTCATAAACTTTTTTTTTTTGCAAATAATAATTAACTTAGAATTTCATGGCTGCAACACGTGCCAAAGTAGTTGGGAAAGGGCATGTTCACCACTGTGTTACATGGCCTTTCCTTTTAACAACACTCAGTAAACGTTTGGGAACTGAGGAGACACATTTTTGAAGCTTCTCAGGTGGAATTCTTTCCCATTCTTGCTTGATGTACAGCTTAAGTTGTTCAACAGTCTGGGGGTCTCCGTTGTGGTATTTTAGGCTTCATAATGCGCCACACATTTTCAATGGGAGACAGGTCTGGACTACAGGCAGGCCAGTCTAGTACCCGCACTCTTTTACTATGAAGCCACGTTGAGGTAACACGTGGCTTGGCATTGTCTTGCTGAAATAAGCAGGGGCGTCCATGGTAACGTTGCTTGGATGGCAACATATGTTGCTCCAAAACCTGTATGTACCTTTCAGCATTAATGGCGCCTTCACAGATGTGTAAGTTACCCATGTCTTGGGCACTAATACACCCCCATACCATCACAGATGCTGGCTTTTCAACTTTGCGCCTATAACAATCCGGATGGTTCTTTTCCTCTTTGGTCCGAAGGACACAACGTCCACAGTTTCCAAAAACAATTTGAAATGTGGAATCGTCAGACCACAGAACACTTTTCCACTTTGTATCAGTCCATCTTAGATGAGCTCAGGCCCAGCGAAGCAGACGGCCTTTCTGGGTGTTGTTGATAAACGGTTTTCGCCTTGCATAGGAGAGTTTTAACTTGTACTTACAGATGTAGCGACCAACTGTAGTTACTGACAGTGGGTTTCTGAAGTGTTCCTGAGCCCATGTGGTGATATCCTTTACACAATAATGTCACTTGTTGATGCAGTACAGCCTGAAGGATCGAAGGTCACTGGCTTAGCTGCTTACGTGCAGTGATTTCTCCAGATTCTCTGAACCCTTTGATGATATTACGGACCGTAGATGGTGAAATCCCTAAATTCCTTGCAATAGCTGGTTGATAAAGGTTTTTCTTAAACTGTTCAACAATTTGCTCAAGCATTTGTTGACAAAGTGGTGACCCTCGCCCCATCCTTGTTTGTGAATGAGAATATCATGGAATCTACTTTTATACCCAATCATGGCACCCACCTGTTCCCAATTTGCCTGTTCACCTGTGGGATGTTCCAAATAAGTGTTTGATGAGCATTCCTCAACTTTATCAGTATTTATTGCCACCTTTCCCAACTTCTTTGTCACGTGTTGCTGGCATCAAATTCTAAAGTTAAGAATTATTTGAAAAAAAAAAAAAAAGTTTATCAGTTTGAACATCAAATATGTTGTCTTTGTAGCATATTCAACTGAATATGGGTTGAAAATGATTTGCAAATCATTGTATTCTGTTTATATTTACATCTAACACAATTTCCCAACTCATATGGAAAAGGGGTTTGTACGTGGACGCACGTCTTGGAAGGAGGAAGGAGAGGGGTTTAGTAGTCCATAGAGTTTTGCAAGGCAGTGGGAAGCGGGGGAGAATCAAGGAACACAACAAATAAGCGTTGTTTGGTCATTTTAACGTTCAATAAATTATATCGATATTACGATATCTTCTTAATACATATCATGTTTAAAAATATATCGATATATCTTACAAACTTTATATATCGCCCAGCCCTAGAGCTATAATGTTTGAACTGCACGGACATAGTGTCACCATGTGTTAAAAAGTCTACATTTTTTGTACTGGAGCTAATCTCATGGTCACTCAACGCTATCATATCCATATTGGTGTATGTATACTGACTTGTCATTATCATCCATTATCATATGTTATACTTGTTGGGGACGGCGGTGGCGCAGTTGAGAGAGTGGCCGTGCCAGCAACCTGAGGGTTCCTGGTTCAATCCCCACCTTCTACCAACCTCGTCACGTCCCTTGTGTCCTTGAGCAAGACACTTCACCCTTGCTCCTGATGGGTGGTGGTTAGGGCCTTGCATGGTAGCTCCCACCATCAGTATGTGAATGAATGGGTGAATGTGGAAATAGTGTCAAAGCGCTTTGAGTACCTTGAAGGTAGAAAAGGGCTATACAAGTATAACCCATTTACCATTGTTCTGAAATAGTCAAATCTGCTTTTGAAACTTGGACTATACAACCCATTGTTTTTCAACCACTGTGCCGCGGCACACTAGTGTGCCGTGAGATACAGTCTGGTGTGCCGTGGGAGATTATCTAGTTTCACCTATTTGGGTTAAAAATATTTTTTGCAAACCAGTAATTATAGTCTGCAAATGATGTGTTGTTGTTGAGTGTCGGTGCTGTCTAGAGCTCGGCAGAGTAACCGTGTAATACTCTTCCATATCAGTAGGTGGCAGCCGGTAGCTAATTGCTTTGTAGACGTCGGAAACAGCGGGAGGCAGGGTGCAGGTAAAAATGTGTCTAATGCTTAAACCAAAACTAAACAAAAGGTGAGTGCCCCTAAGAAAAGGCATTGAAGTTTAGGGATGGCTATGCAGAACGAAACTAAAACTGAACTGGCTACAAAGTAAACAAAAACAGAATGCTGGACGACAGCAAAGACTTACTGTGGAGCAAAGACGGCGTCCACAAAATACATCCGAACATGACATGACAATCAACAATGTCCCCACAAATAAGGATAAAAAACAACTGAAATATTCTTGATTGCTAAAACAAAGTAGATGCGGGAAATATTGCTGAAAGGAAGACGTGAAACTGCTACGAGAAAATACCAAAAAAAAGAGAAAAAGCCACCAAAATAGGTGCGCAAGACAAGAACTAAAACACTACACACAGGAAAACAGCAAAAAAGTCTAAATAAGTCACAGCGTGATGTGACAGGTGGTGACAGTACACCTACTTTGAGACAAGAGCTATAGTGATGCATGCTTGGTTATGCTTTAAAGTCATAACCAACAATTGCGACAACGACTTTTTACTGTCAACTGAGTTTTGTTTTTTAATGATTTCTGCTGGTGGTGTGCCTCCGCATTTTTTCAACGCAAAAAATGTGCCTTGGCTCAAAAAAGGTTGAAAAACACTGATATAACCAACATATATAACCGACATATAAGTTGATTGTAAATTAGGGGCGGGACATGGGTAAGCATTCTTGCTTTTTTCCCGTATCCCTTTTCGGTGGGTGCCATTGCATGTCTGTCAAACTACAAAGAGTGATGAAGTGTTGCTATATATGTCTGTCTGCCGAAATAAACAAATCAATTCATTCAAGCTTGGCAAAGAGCAGCAACAATATCCATCCATCCATTTTCTACCCCTTGTCCCTTTCGGGGTCGCGGTCGGGTGCTGGAGCCTATCTCAGCTGCATTCGGGCGTAAGGCGGGGTACACCCTGGACAAGTCGCAACCTCATCACAGGGCCAACACAGATAGACAGACAACATTAGTGTTGCCAATCAACCTATCCCCAGGTGCATGTCTTTGGAGGTGGGAGGAAGCCGGAGTACCCGGAGGGAACCCACGCAGTCACGGGGAGAACATGCAAACTCCACACAGAAAGATCCCGAGCGCAGGATCGAACCCAGGACTTTCGTATTGTGAGGCAGACGCACTAACCCCTCTCCCACCGTGCTGCCCTATCATATCTTATGTCAATATACATCAAGTTCATCAAAACAGTTTTAAGACCTTTCTCATGCTCCAAACATTAAAGAGCACTATGCTGGACTTTGCTTCTCATGCAACTCTTAATTGTCAAAGCTAAACAAAGTGAAGCACCAAACATAAGTCTATTTCTGGGAGTGGGCTCAGACACTGTTGTTGAATACACAGGAGCCCCTGGGACAGCACTCAAGTTACTGGCATACACACTGCAAAGCTGGTACTGGAAGAAAGAAACATGCAGACGAATACAGCACAAACTGTTATTTTCTGGGGTCGGAAAATGTCAGGAGGTGGGACTTACATTCTCATCAAAAAATAACGCAAAGCTGGGTTAAAATGACCCAACCAAAAAAAATAGTAATCATCTAAACCTCTGAAAAGACTACTACAAGTCCTCCACTGTCATCCTCACTATCGCTTTATCTGTGTGCTGCAGCAGGGCATGCAGCTGCTGTCAGAGCGAGGAGGAGTTGGTGAAAATCAAAATACCTTCTTTTCATTCTTGTCGTCCATGGGTATGCGCGCCGAACTCGGGATGCCTTCTCCCAGTAAGAAGCCCAGCCTTGTCATCAGTTCCTGTGTGGCTGGGGAGGAGGAGGAGGAGGAGTTTGGCTGTTTCTCCGCGTGCAGCTCTAGAGGGCAGACAGATAAGCTCAACGTTAGGGGTTCCATCCCCTCTCTCCACGGGAGGAACTGAACTCTGCTTGTGAAAGCTGTGTCATGCCAGTGCGGTTCAGGTGTTGCAGAACAGCAAGGGGTTGAGTGCGTATTTTTTTTGCAACCCTCTTTGATGACAAATTACTAGGCTTTCTCCTCGTTTACTGCACTCACATAAAACGTCTCCTCTAAACATCAATGAGTGGAGACAGGTTTGCACCAACACAGTGTGTGTACAAAAAATGTCCTTTAAAGGAAATTTATCTTAAAATGAGGTGCTGAAACGACACCAATTAAAATTCCTAAACCAGTTTCCTAAATATAGGGTTGTGACACAACCCTATTTTGGGGTTGTAAAAGTACAAAACTCAAAATCAGTGAAGTTGTCACGTTGTGTAAATGGTAAATAAAAACAGAACACAATGATTTGCAAATCCTTTTCAACTTATATTCAATTGAATAGACTGCAAAGACAAGATATGTAATGTTCGAACTGAGAAACTTTATTTTCTTTGCAAATAATAATTAACTTAGAATTTAATGGCAGCAACACATTGCAAACATTTTTTTACCACAGTGTTACATGGACTTTCCTTTTAACAACACTCAGTAAATGTTTGGGAACTGAGGAGACACATTTTTGAAGCTTTTCAGGTGGAAATATTTCCCATTCTTGCTTGATGTACAGCTTAAGTTGTGGTATTTTAGTCTTCATAATGTGCCACACATTTTCAATGGGAAACAGGTCTGGACTACAGGCAGGCCAGTCTAGTACCCGCACTCTTTTACTACGAAGCCACGCTGTTGTAACACGTGGCTTGGCATTCTCTTGCTGAAATAAGCAGGGGCGTCCATGATAACGTTGCTTGGATGGCAACATATGTTGCTCCAAAACCTGTATGTACCTTTCAGCATTAATGGCGCCTTCACAGTTATGTAAGTTACCCATGTCTTGGGCACTAATACACCCCCATACCATCACAGATGCTGGCTTTTCAACTTTGCGCCTATAACAGTCCGGATGGTTATTTTCCTCTTTGTTCCGGAGGACATAACATCCACAGTTTCCAAAAACAAAAACAAACAGGCCAGTCTAGTACCCGCATTCTTTTACTATTTACACAACCTGCCAACTTCACTGGTTTTGGGTTTTGTATTATACTATATGCGTTTTATAAACATACTGTATACCGTATTTCCTTGAATTGGCGCAGGGAATATAGTATTCGCACGTCTAGAATTACTGCCGGGTCAAACTCGTTTCTCAAAATAATTAACGCATGCTTGGCCTTATCGCCGGTTTATTATTGAAGCCGGATCAAATTCGTTTCGCAAAATATTAATTTTATTATCGCATGTCCATAATTTTCACCGGGTCAAACTCGTTTCGCAAAATATTTAGCATATGGCTAGAACTTCCACCGGGTCAAATTCGTTACGTCACGAGTGACGCATCTGTCCTCATTTTCAAAATGGAGGAAGCGGCTTTCAGTAGTTTACAATCGCACAAAGGAAAAAAGATAAAGAGCTATTCAGTAGGATTTAAGGTCCAAGCTATTGAATACCGGTACAGTATGCTAAAGAGAACAGTAAGCAGCTATGTTTTATTAATATACCGTAGCTGCGTGTGTGAAATACTGTATAAGTCATTAAATGACTCCCGCCTCCTGGTGGTAGAGGGCGCTGCCGCGCTAGTGATCCTTCTTGCGACTTCCGGTACTGCAGAAGAAGTGAACACACGCAGCAAGAGATTTTTTTTTCTTCCTTTTAACAAGGAGGATTACATACCGGTATCTAAAATAAAACAGTTTTCTAAACTGGACTTTCAATCGAAGCAGGAGGTAATAATTAAAGGAATATCTCCATCGAGACAGAGACTTTTACAACGGACAAAAGAAAATAATGAAGACTTCTATAAACAAGTTATCGATGCTTTTGGTCAGAAGGAGCTGCAAATGGACTCCATTTATAAGTACAGGTAAGACCATAATAACGTTTTTTTTTATTAAATGTGCTTTTCATGATGGTATGCTTACATCACACTCAAAGCGCACGCCTACATTTTATGGATTCCTTTTGGTAAACGCCGGAGTGAGAAGAGGTTTTAAAATAATTACCGCATGCACGGCCATCCCGCCGGTTTTCGGTAAACGCAGGAGTGACAGGAGGTTTTAAATTAATTAACGCCCCTGCGGCTATTCAAGGAAATATGGTATGCAATCTTATTACAGAAGATGATACATTCCAGGACTAGTAACAAACGTGAAGTAAATCCATTTTGCTGTGATGTCCTCTATGGAAGGGAAGTGACGACTATTACTGTATGTGTGACAAACTATGCAACCAACAAAACTGCTTAGCTTTTGGTTTCTAATATAGTACTGTACTTCAGTGTTGGTGCTTGTAAGTGAAGACTACCCAAGGTCTGGGTGAAGAAAATTGGTGTCAGGGTTAGGAATGTATATTGATAGGATTTTATCGATAGCAGTATTTATCGGTATTCTCTTTGGTACTATAAATAATTGGTGTGAATAAAGATGTAAAAACATTCATTTTTTTAATGAACATTTTCTACTAACATCATGTAACATCTCACTGCAAGAAATCCTTTAATCAACACCTGCTTTTTAAGTGTTAAAAAAGTCAACTACAAGTTTGCAGTGCAAGTTGCAATGCAGTTATGTCATTATCTTGTAAAGATCCATCACTGTGTATCTATTCAGTACAATTACACTCAGCTGGAAATAATATTTATGGCATTCATGTGGAGAGCACAGACCTTTTACATATCATATGAAAAAAATATCATATAATCATAATATCAATACAATCAATTAGCATGTTAGGTGGGTGTGCGTTGAAGTAAGGAGTGTAATTATGCGATCGAATGACGTCAGATGGCCAGAGACCTGTTAGCGTATGCCATCTTGCTTCCGAGCAACTTCAAGGAATATTACTTTAATTGTTCACTTTTTTGAGTGGATTAATATTGGCCTGCAGATTATTCGATCACTAAGGGTGGCGACAGTCGAAACTCGAGAGTAAAGGGCGTTCACGTCAAACTGACACTAACTCTTATTAGACGTGCGTGACTTTGAGAAGGAAATATTGGTAAAAACTTTGGTGTGGTGTTGCTTCTCTATTTGTAATTATTCTAAGCTGATTTTCACATCTTAACCGTGCCTTTTTTTATGCGTTAAAGCGGCACCTAAGTGAATGTGACAGCGTGCGCTTGCCATAATTGTGATAGTCAGCTGGATAAAAAAAATACAGATGGCCGCATTATTAGTCCAGAACCTTAACAGTCCTCCTGGACCCACCCAATTAGGAATGGGTGCCAAAAAATACTGGTAGTCGGTATACATCTCCAGTCAGGGCGGTCTTTGTAAAGTAGCCATATTTAAAAGTAACAATTCTCCTAATATTTATTTAACAATATTTAACCTGCTTAGTGGCCTTGTGGTTAGAGTGTCCGCCCTGAGATTGGTAGGTCGTGAGTTCAAACTCCAACCGAGTCATACCAAAGACTATACAAATGGGACCCATTACCTCCCATTAAAAAAATAGGGCTGTCAAACAATCAAAATATTAAATCACAATTAATCACATTTTGTCTAAAGTTAACTCATAATTAATTGTGATTAAATGCAAATAGTTTTTTTAATCCTTATTACAATTATTCAAATTTGCACTCAACATGGGGTTGAACAATTTGATTGTTTTTTGCTTTTTCTAAGCAGCTCAACACAAAATGGACACAAATGCAATCCCATTTCCAAAGAGGGACCTTTAGTGCTCCCATTGTAATACTACATATACATACATTAATATATATATATATATATATATATATATATATATATATATATATATATATATATATATATATATATATATATATATATATACATATACATATATATATATATATATATATATATATATATATATATATATATATATATATATATACATACATACATATATATATATATACACATACATATACACGTACGTATATATTTAAAATTATATTTTTTGTTAAGTTTTCCCCACTAATTCCACACTTACTTTGTCTTGTCACATGTTTTTCTGTCAATCTGGGCTCTGGTTAAAGTTGTGCATGCATCATTTGCACATGAGTGTGATAGGGGGCGGACCATATTGACCGGGGGCGCAATACCCAGGAAACGTTGTGTAAAAACGGACAAAGTACCTAACGGTGCAGTCAAGATTTCCTTTATTGTGGGGACAAAAGCAAGCCCAAATAAGCAACCACACGTTCAAGCCCCCCAAAAAACACAACCCACGGCTCACAAACTTTGCAAATGACTTTAGAAAAAAAGTTTATTGTAATAAGCAGTCTTGGCATCGCTGCCGCCGCTAGCAAATGGAAACTCCAATGATAACTCACAGCGACAGCAGATGTAAATAACTTTGGTCTTGTGGCGAGAGCGACCTGCCAGGGCTTTGAAGCTACACTTGTCATTCAATATACCTTTTTATTGAATCATTGTTTCTTGGACTCAACATCATCTGAAACGCCGCTGCTTTTCTACTGGTGTGGTATGGTATGAGGGTCACACAGGACGCACAGAATTGTGCAAAACAAAATTTTGTCGTTAAAGTAAATTTTTGTTAAGTCGTTATCACTAAAAAGAATAATAGTTGTGTTAAACTTAATTGCTGGGCAGGCACTCCAAAAACCCAAATACGCGTACACAAGCAACAACAACAAAAACAGTTTTTCCCTAAATTTCCCCTTTAACTAACACTACCATGGTGATCCCGTACATGACTGTAAAATATTATGGAATAGCCTGCACACCTTGCAAGCTGGGCACAAATACCACGAAGTCAGTGTTTTTCAACCTTTTTTGAACCAAGGCACATTTTTTGCGTTGAAAAAATGCGGAGGCACACCACCAGCAGAAATCATTAAAAAACGAAACTCAGTTGACAGTAAAGAGTCGTCGTTGCAATTGTTAGATATGACTTTAAACCATAACCAAGCATGCATAAATATAGCTCTTGTGTTTTAGTTCTTGTTTTGCGCTCCTATTTTGGTGGCTTTTTCTTTTTTGGGGGTATTTTCCTGTAGCAGTTTCATGTCTTCCTTTGAGCAATATTTCCCGCAACTACTTTGTTTTAGCAATCAAGAATATTTCAGTTATTTTTATCCTTCTTTGTGGGGACATTGTTAAGATTAAAGATTAAAGTACCAATGATTGTCACACACACACTAGATGTGGCGAAATTTGTCCTCTGCATTTGTCCCATTGTCATGTCATGTTCGAATGTACATTGTGGACGCCGTCTTTGCTCCGCAGTAAGTCTTTGCTGTCGTCCAGCATTCTGTTTTTGTTTACTTTGTAGCCAGTTCAGTTTTAGTCTCGTTCTGCATAGCCTTCCCTAAGCTTCAATGCCTTTTCTTAGGGGCACTCACCTTTTGTTTATTTTTGGTTTAAACATTAGATACCTTTTTACCTGCACGCTACCTCCCGCTGTTTCCGACATCTACAAAGCATTTAGCTACTGGCTGCCACCTACTGATATGGAAGAGTATTACACGGTTACTCTGCCGAGATCTAGACAGCACCGACACTCAACAACAACACATAATTTGCAGACTATAATTACTGGTTTGCAAAAATTATTTTTTACCCAAATAGGTGAAATTAGATCATCTCCCACAGCACACCAGACTATATCTCACGAGTGTGCCGCGGCACAGTGGTTAAAAAACACTGCACTAAGGCAGTACTTGTGTAAAAATGGCTGCAAGACATTGTTTCTTTGAAAATGTGATGTCATTATGCAGTTGGCTGTTGCTGATCTTAGTATAGTCCTCATTATTGCTACATTTGCAAATATGCTATCATATCCATACATGTCACAATGTATTCTACTCAAATCCTAACTTGAACGACAAAGCAGATAGTCCAATCGACAGAAGAGCAGATGGTAACAGAGAGACAGAGGCAATCGTCCAAAGTACACAAGATTATTCAACTGCTCTCCATCATCACCTCATCTCCCTGCTCTCTCCTTCATTTGCTCCTTTACCCGCCTTCGTCCACTTCTGAATGATGTTGGCAGTGAATTTGATTAAACGGCAACCTGTCCAAAGGCAAGCTAGCCAGAGAAGACTCCATGAATTAAAAAGCAAGCCGAGCGAGATTCACACATGCAACCTTAGCATGAAAATACCCTGAAACAGAAAACGTTATTTTGAGTTGCCAAGTTGTTTATATCCAATGATTTGTCAGCTTGTTGACTGTTGCTTCCTAAAAGTTTGGTTTTCAAGGACAAAACTTACACTTGTAAATATGAATTTAGAGACATTAGAATAGTAAAAAAACTAAGACAGCATTTCAAGCGTAATTGGTCATCTGACACAAATAAATAGATAGTAAATAAATAGAGGGAATCAGTCTCTGTCAGGTAATGCAGTGCAAACTTTTTTAATCAAAACAAATACAACTCTTTGCAATAGCTTTGTGCTGTAATCTGTAAAGATAGTGAAATGGTTGTAAAAGAATGAAAAAAAATTACCCCATTATAGACGCAACGAACATTATGCAGAACTATATTACAGTATTAGTTGTCGCAAACTCGCATGACTGCAGTTGTAGTGACCCCAAGATGCAGGAACCAGGAGGACGAAGAGCAGGTAAGATGATTTTAATATGATTAACAAAGGAGGAAGCAGTCTTGCATGCATCACAAACATAAATCAATCTTAAAGCGCTGAGGTGTGGCAAGGCTGCCTAATCAGCAGCAGGTGAGGGGAAAACAGAGCTCAACGGAGACGTGCAGAAAATGGAAATCAAAATAAGAGCACTGATAGGAAATAAACACAAAACAAGGAAGTGAGGGATCGTCACATTAGTTATGTTGCTGCTGTGTTGGACATAATAAAAGACCATGTGGTCAAAGAGAGTAATGATTTCCTTTCCACTTTTTCATGTCCACCAAATCAATATTACAGTTAAAAAATTAAGTTATGTAGGAAATAGGGCTGGTTCAATGGCCAATTTCCTAAGTGATTTGAGTTCAATTCCTTAAGTTCTAAATCGATTAATCACGATTTGATTCGATCTGCACTTAAATACAGAAATCGTCTCAAGCGACAACATAGAAATTGACTTTTTCTTCTCTCCATCAAAAACAAGTTTTAGGTGAACATTTCTGAATTGAACAGTTTAAACTTGAACAGAACAGACTGCCTCAAAATAAATAAAGAAATTACAAGTCAGAGCATACTTGCACTGCAACATTATATCACTACAAATTGCATTGCACAAATATAGAAAAAATCAAAAGAAAACAAAACAAAACAAAAATTTCAATCAAATGTTGTCTCTTCATGATCATGACGTGGAGTGCGGCCGTGAAGCTTTGCCAATAATCTGGTGGTAATACTAGTAAGTCCCTCAGTTTCTTTTGTTTGGCTTGTTTTTGGAAGCTAATGTCAGCATTGTGTGATACTGCTGATGCTTCATGCACAATACTACCGCGGGAGGGGTGGGCTGGAATCAATATCATGACATATGAATGTATATTAGAAAGTGTTATATACATCATTCATTTTTACTTAGTCCTAATGTAGAATGATTTTTCACATTTCGGAAATAAAAGCCTTTTTGATTGATTGAAACTTTTATTAGTAGATTGCACAGTATAGCTCATATTCCGTACAATTGACCACTAAATGGTAACACCCCAATACATTTTTCAACTTGTTTAAGTCAAGGTCCACGTTAATCAATTCACTTCCACTTAACGACTCGTCCTCCTTGCGGTCTAGGCAAACAAATGCTCCAACTATGATTAGAGCACCTATACTTCCACTTAAAACACATTTTGTCGTTATATTCTATAAATATACTCCTAATAATACAAATGCCCCGGTATGTTAGCGCGAAGACTTTGCCTTGAGCTGATCTTGCCGTGCCTAGAGGGGGTCTTATCAGAAGAGTAATACACCAAAGTATAAAATCTTTAGTACTGTGTATTAAACATGAAAACAGAAGACACCTCTGGAGAAATGCCTTAAGCGCTGCCTACGGTCTATAAACAAAAGTGTAGACAGCTAGGGCCTTGTAAATATATCAAATAAACATACAATATGAGTGCAATAAAAGTGACCACCAAGAGCGGTAATGAAAGCCATATTACAGCGCTGCACTCCCAACAAGGACAGAGGGAAGTCATAACATCTCATCATGGATTCTCGGTTCAACAACATTAGTATTGTCAGACTGTAAATGAACATGGCTTATGGACTTTGGGGTGGACTTCAATATTTTCTTGGTTCCCATCTAGATTAAGATTGATGAGTTTTGATTATTAACCGACCCTGTGTGTGTGGCCACATCGGTGTATTTAATTTGAAACTCTCCCTTTCTGCCATGCCAGTTGTCACAATTAAATGTTGGGATTTTGGTCACAAAAGTTAAACGCAGAATTTATTTCCCCGCAGAGCATTTTTGTCTCTTATAGCACTTCTGTTACACAATACCACTTAATTGAAGGCTGTCTGAACTGGTTAAACAACACACTTCAAATTTGTTGTAGGGCTGTCAAAATGAACAAATTAATGTGGATTTGTCCATCATTGCTGACAAAACTTTTCACGAAATGACCCATCTGCAGCGGAAATTGACTCAAGATCTCTCAAAAGCCTCTGGCAATACACTTTAAGCAGTTTGCCTGGCACCCATGTGGAGATGCATAGGCTGCAGAAACAAACAACTCAATATGGAAGATGCTTAACAGCAAGTTTATACACACAATTATTCATACATATACACTACATTGCCAAAAAGTATTTGGCCACCTGCCTTGACACACATATGAACTTGAAGTGCCATCCCATTCCTAACCCATAGGGTTCAATATGATGTGGGTCCACCTTTTGCAGTTATTACAGCTTCAACTCTTCTGGGAAGGCTGTCCACAAGGTTGCGGGGTGTGTTTTTCGGAATTTTCCATCATTCTTCCAAAAGCGCGTTGGTGAGGTCACACACTGATGTTGGCCGAGAAAGCCTGGCTCTCAGTCTCCGTTCTAATTTATCCCAAAAGTGTATTATCGGGTTCAGGTCAGGACTCTGTGCAGGCCAGTCAAGTTTATCCACACCAGACTCTGTCATCCATGTCTTTATGGACCTTGCTTTATGCACTGGTGCACAGTCATGTTCGAAGAGGAAGGGGCCCGTTACAAACTGTTCCCACAAGGTTGGGAGCATGGAATTGTCCAAAATGTTTTGGTGTCCTGGAGCATTCAAAGTTCGTTTCACTGGATTTAAGGGGCCAAGCCCAACTCCTGAAAAACAACCCCACACCATAATTCCTCCCCTACCAAATTTCACACTCGGCACACCTCCAAATCCAGCTGACAGTTGACTTTGGAATATTTAGGAGTGAGGAAATTTCAGGACTGGATTTGTTGCACAGGTGCCCTCCTATGACAGTTCCACGCTGGAAATCACTGAGCTCCTGAGAGCGGCCCATTCTTTCACAAATGTTTGTAGAAACAGTCTCCATGCCTAAGTGCTTGATTGTATACACCTGTGGCCGGGCCAAGTGATTAGGACACCTTCATCCATCCATCTTCAACCGCTTATCCGGAATCAGGTCGCGGGGACAACAGCTCCAGCAAAGACCCCCAGACTTCCCTCTCCAGAGCAACATTAGCGACTTCCTCCTGGGGAATCCCGAAGCGTTCCCAGGCCAGAGAGGAGATGTAATCCCCCCATCTGGTCCTTGGCCTGCCGCGGAGGCTCCTCCCAGTGGGACGTGCAACGAGGACCTCCCTAGGGAGACGCTCGTGAGGCATCCGCACGAGATGCCCGAACCACCTAAGCTGGCTCCTTTCCAAGCGAAGGAGCAGCGGCTCTACTCCGAGTCTCTCTCGGGTGACTGAGCTTCTCACCCTATCTCTAAGGGAGATGCCAGCCACCCTTCTGAGGAAACTCATTTCGGCTGCTTGTATCCGCGATCTTATTCTTTCGGTCATGACCCACACTTCATGACCATAGGTGAGAGTAGGAATGTAGATAGCTCGGTATACCGAGAGCTTTGCCTTCTGGCTCAGCTCTCGTTTCGTCACAACAGTGCGGCAGAGAGACTGCAATACTGCCCCAGCTGCTCCGATTCTCCGGCTGATTTCCTTCTCCATCTTTCCCTCACTCGTGAACAAGACCCCAAGATACTTAAACTCCTCCACCTGGGACAGAGTCTCGTCCCCTACCTGGACTGTACAATCCATCGGTTTCCTGCTGAGAACCATGGCCTCAGATTTGGAGATGCTGATCCTCATTCCAGCCGCTGAACACTCGGCTGCGAACCGATCCAGTGAGAGCTGAAGGTCACGAACCTAAGGTGCCATCAGGACCACATCATCTGCAAAGAGCAGTGACGCAACCTTTAGCCCCCCAAGACGTATACCCTCTCCGCCATTGCCACGACTCCGCCTAGAAATCCTGTCCATGAAAATCACAAACAGGATAGGTGACAGAGCGCAGCCCTGGCGGAGACCAACCCCCACTGGAAACAGATCCGACTTACATCCAAGCACCCGGACACAACTCTCGCTTTGGTTGTACAGAGATTGGATGGCCCTCAGCAGGGTTCCCCTCACTCCGTACTCCCTCAGCACCTCCCACAAGATCTCCCTGGGGACGCGGTCATACGCCTTCTCCAAATCCACAAAGCACATGTAGACTGGATAGGCATACTCCCAGGCCTTCTCCAGGATTCCCGCAAGAGTAAAGAGCTGGTCAGTTGTTCCACGACCAGGACGGAATCCACATTGCTCCTCTTGAATCTGAGGTTCGACTATCGGCCGGACCCTCCTTTCCAGTACCTTGGCGTAAACTTTCCCAGGGAGGCAGAGTAGTGTGATACCCCTGTAATTAGCACACACCCTCTTGTCCCCCTTTTTGAAAAGGGGAACCACCACCCCAGTCTGCCACACCCTCGGCACTGTCCCAGACTTCCACGCAATGTTGAAAAGGCGTATCAACCAAGACATCCCCTCAACACCCGGAGCCTTCAGCATTTCTGGACGGATCTCGTCAACCCCCGGAGCTTAGCTTAGGACACCTGATTCTCATCATTTGGATCGGTGGCCAAATACTTTTGGCAATATAGTGTATATATACACACATACACACACACATTAACTCATTAATACATACATACGCGCACACATTGGTACTTACCCACATACATAGGTATCTACGCTCCCAACTCATACACAAATATAGTACGAACATGTACACTCACTGTACATACATACATCCACACGCACATTCACTGTACAAACATACATATACACATACTGTACATACACATTCACTGTACAAACATACATATACACATACTGTACATATACATTCACTGTACAAACATACATATACACATACTGTACATACACATTCACTGTACAAACATACATATACACATACTGTACATATACATTCACTGTACAAACATACATATACACATACTGTACATATACAAGCACATATACATACATACACTCATGCATATAATCACATTTCATCAAACATATATTAACGTTGTTCCCCTGGGGGAAACTGGGTAAAACACGTCACACTGACAAAGCTTAATCTATTGTTACTATAACAATCTACAGGGTTGCAGGTTCGCTCCCCGCCTCTTGACATCCAAATCGCTGCCGTTGTGTCCTTGGGCAGGACACTTCACCCTTGCCCCCGGTGCCGCTCACACTGGTGAATGAATGATGAATGAATGATAGGTGGTGGTCGGAGGGGCCGTAGGCGCAAACTGGCAGCCTCGCTTCCGTCAGTCTACCCCAGGGCAACTGTGGCTACAAATGTAGCTTACCACCACCAGGTGTGACTGAATGATGGGTTCCCACTTCTCTGTGAGCGCTTTGAGTATCTAATAATAGAAAAGTGCGATATAAAATCTAATCCATTATTATTTATTATTATTAGTCCTGAGTTCAATCCCGGGCTCGGGATCTTTCTGTGTGGAGTTTGCATGTTCTCCCCGTGACTGCGTGGGTTCCCTCCGGGTACTCCGGCTTCCTCCCACCTCCAAAGACATGCACCTGGGGATAGGTTGATTGGCAACACTAAATTGGCCCTAGTGTGTGAATGTGAGTGTGAATGTTGTCTGTCTATCTGTGTTGGCCTTGTGATGAGCTGGCGACTTGTCCAGGGTGTACCCCGCCTTCCGCCCGGATGCAGCTGACATTGGCTCCAGCGCCCCCAAAAAGGGACAAGCGGTAGAAAATGGATGGATGGATGGATTACATATATGTATCGTTGCATTTGAAACAATTGTATTGCTGATAATAGAGGTAATTATTGTTATTATTCATTATCAATAGTGCTATTTCTATTGGTATTTGTATTGCTCCATTTGTAGTGCAATGATTATCATTGTCATTTCTGTGTTATTAATATTTACTTCACTGACTGCTTCTTTGCTGTCACTTTTTGTACCATATTTGTACATATCGCATTTGCTGATGCTGTTCTGTTATTGTTGTGATTGTTATTTTTGTTTTGTCTCTGTCTTATCCCCGGAATTTCCCCCTCTGTCTTCCTTTTTTTTCTCTTTTTATCCCCTCCTGCTCCAGTCTGTCTGCGTTAAACATTAATATAAATCCATTTAATAAAGTCAAATACAAATAAGGCAACATTAGAAGTATACCACACTTCTCTTTTGTAAAGTAAATCTGTACAGCAAATATGGGCATCTACATCAACTATATGATTTGCCTGTGTAGCTGGACAGGACAAAAAAAAAAAAAAAAAACCCAGCAAGTTTGCTTTCTCCTTTGGAAGATTTGGATTAAAAAACATGATTAAATAGTTGACTGTCATAAAATACACTCTGCAGGAAGGAGCTTTCGTTTCACCAAAGCACTTCCATCTTGAAATAGCACATTAACAACACAAAATGAGTAGCAGGTCAATGTATCAATGTAGATAAATGTTTGTTTATAAAAACATGTTAACGTGAACATTATGTTAAAGGTTTTTCATCAAACATGCAAAATTAAACATGATTAAAATAAAATTAAAAGGAATGGCATTATTCATTTAAAGTATTTCACAGCAACCCTGTGATTAATGTGATTTAAAAGTGTAATGGCTTGACAGCACTTACAGTATTTGTCCTAATGTATTATTCTATATTTTAAGACAATATAGAGGAAGAAGACCTGATTTATTTTCCTCAGACATTAATTGAAAACTGAGAAAATAACAAAAAACAAAATACCACCAAACAAAGTTTACAAACGGGTGTGAAATAGCGGTCTTGCAGTGCAGTGATGGAAGAATGAAGATGAAGGGAGGAGGAGGTGGAGAAGGATGAAGTAGATTGGAGAAAAAGCGGGAATTCACTGGCTCTTTCGAGCTGTCTCGACCTTCTCCCTGCTGAGAATACAATCCAGCCGGTGCTCATTAGCGGCTGGAATTTCAACAACAAAAAAAATGAGTAAGGTCTGGTTTAATGAACCCTTGATGAGAACATGCATCCTGCCTCCTCGTTTGAGTTTAAAGGTACCAGGTGATGAGCCCCCTGAAGCCATTACTGCACATTTTCATGTGAGAAAAACAATGTCTGTTAGAGCATTCACAAATGGTGTCCAGTGACACACTGAGCCATACAGTATGCAGGGAGGTGAGACGTTGATAAAACGATACCTCTGCTTACAATCTGGTCTAGTCTGCACACTTCAATGGCTTCAACCGGCTTTGACGGTACATACAGTCAGATATCATTTTATTCGTTTGGGTTTGTGGTTATATGTTGTGTTTGGAGCAACTTTCCCCAAATGAAAGAACATGCCCAATAAGTTTTAGCGAGTAAAAAAAGATACCAACGAATAAACTGGCGAGACATTCATTCAATCATTCCCACAGCAATAACATTAATTACAGTCCATTCATCAGTGCTGCTATTAAAATATTCCATTGATGAATGCTATGTGCGTATGAGGGCTGTCTACGTAAGTTCATTGTAAGTTCCATGACCTCAAAACAATAGCTCTTGATTAGTCAACTCTGCAGTCTTCCATAAATGGTTTGCACAGCTGTTTCATATATAAAAATGATGCACAGAGGTTAGTTTCTCGAAAGAAAAGAAAAATATAATACTACATTTAGGATATGAATGATCATGTCAACCGCATCTAAAAAGAGGTCACAGACTGCCAGAACATCGCATGTACTGAAGTAAGTGTTCAAACTAGACAACCAAAATGCATCTTTACAGCAGCTCACAATTTGTTTTATGAACTTTCTTCTTAAATACACATGTATTGACCACATGTACTACTAATATCCAAAAGAATTCAAGATCTGTATTAAATATAATAAAGATCACTTTGTTTTGACACTGTGAGAGGCAGTGGTGAACACAAATGAGTAAGTTTGCATTACAGGAAAAAGGATAAAGTTGTGATGTACATTTTACAACAAAATCAAGATTCAATCAATGCATTCTGACTTGTCTCCACTCAAGATGATC
Organism: Entelurus aequoreus; assembly: GCF_033978785.1. Lineage (NCBI taxonomy): Eukaryota > Metazoa > Chordata > Actinopteri > Syngnathiformes > Syngnathidae > Entelurus > Entelurus aequoreus. Next base: position 44,152,565 of record NC_084744.1, read on the forward strand.
CCCCGCTGGCCCCACTATGGACTGGACTCTCACACTATTATGTTAGATCCACTATGGACTGGACTCTCACACTATTAACTAGATCCACTCGACGTCCATTGCACCGGTCGACCAGGGGGGTGGTCCTCACATCTGTGGTCCCCTCCAAAGTTTCTCATTGTATCCCATTGGGTTGAGTTTTTTCTTGCCCTGATGTGGGATCTGATGTCGTTGTGGCTTGTGCAACCCTTTGAGACACTCGTGATTTAGGACTATATAAATAAACTTTGATTGATTGATTGATTGATTCAATCAATGCATGCCAGGGTTTGAATTAAGTTTGCACTTGTCAGTTTGTCTTAACTAAACTTAGCTGCAATTGCCTTTTGAAGTAGTCATAATTCTATCTTAACCAGTTATGAAAGGGCCATACACTAGTTGGCACTATTATGGTCGTAATGTTTTGATTTGCCAATAAATCCATACACCATACATGGAGCAGTCCATTAATTGGTGCTGCTGAATACTGTATTATTTGTCATTCCTGAAGGTTAAATGTATCCATAATTTTTTTTTTCTTTTTGGTGTGGGGTGGCTTTCTACAGATCATTTAACAATGGATATTAATTGGACAACTGTTATGGAAATGGTTGTATATGGGTTAGTAAATGGCTTGCCTGCTCAGTGGCCTTGTGGTTAGAGTGTCCGCCCTGAGATCGGTAGGTCGTGAGTTCAAACCCCGGTCGAGTCATACCAAAGACTATTAAAATGGGACCCATTACCTCCCTGCTTGGCACTCAGCATCAAGGGTTGGAATTGGGGGTTAAATCACCAAAATGATTGCTGAACGCGGCCACCGCTGCTGCTCACTGCTCCCCTAACCTCCCAGGGGGTGGAACGAGGATATGGGTCAAATGCAGAGGAGAAATTTCACCACACCAAGTGTGCGTGTGACAATCAGTTGTATTTTAATTTTAATTTTTTTTGTAGAGTTGCATTACACTGCAAAAACTGAAATCTAAGTAAGATTAAATATCTCAAATAAGGGTGATATTTGCTTATTTTCTGTCTAATAAACAATTTTGAACAGAAATAGTTCATGCACATTCAGATAAATTCCTCAAAATTACAATTGAAACATTTTTGGCCGGGGGCCGGGCTGTATATATGCGCACTAATTGACTGAAAGAGCACGCACTTGGCGCGATGATGTCATGTTGTCGATGGAAAAATGCATTTTTAGACCATATGATTTGCCTGAGCGGCTAGGAGACCCCAAGAGTAAAAAGCGGTCGCCTTGTTGCCTTTCCATTAAGAACAATAAACTAGTTTTTAGTATAAGTTTGCTGGTTTCAAGAAATGTAATGCCGAGCGTATATCATTATGTCAAGATAATGGCACTAACATTTACTTAATTTAAGAATATTTTTCAACATATTGGAGAAAAAAGGTCTCTTTTTTTCTACCAAGAAAAGGGCACTTGTTATTAGTGAGAATATACTTATTTTAAGGTATTTTTGGGTTCATTGAGGTTAGCTAATTTTACTTGTTCTGGAAAGTCTTGACAAGCCAAATGTTCTTGTTCTATTGGCAGATAATTTTGCTTGGTTCAAATAAAATACCCCTCATTTTTGTATTATTTTTTCTTGTTTTTGAACACTGACTTTTTGCAGTGTATACTTACATTCATATATCATTATTTTTATGAATGTACCTATATTTTTTTTTGCATAATTCATTGTAAAAGTCTGGGAAGAACACTGTATGACACTTTGTTGAAGTGGTACTACAACAGTACTATGTCCTGCCTACGGTGTTTTGGCTATAACATACCTGCCGAAGCCCAGGCACATGTATAGTAAACAGCCAAGATGACATGGATTTGATCTGTTTCCTGTTGTAAAACAGTTTTGTGTAAAGGGCTTCTTCGAATGCCATATCTTGAGATACAATCATTGCATGAAGAAACAGGTGCACAGTATAGGGCCCGAGTCTCACTGGAGAGAGAGCAGCATGATTGACAGAGACAGAGCCGTAAGAGCACAGCTGAAACCATGCAAAGCCTGTACCCAAACAATGAGACACCCATTTAAACTAACGTGAATGCACTCGTAGGCACATACCTAAAAATTAAAAAAGGCATTCACACACATACACAAGAAACCCAATCCCCCCTCAAAGACACAGCAATGCGGGACAACTTTACTTTAGGTCAGACACATTTTCTTTCTTGGCCTGTTGCTCCAACAACAACAACTGGAACCTTGACCAGACTCAAACACAATGCAACGAATGCATTCAAAGTCTACATTGCAAGCTGTAATCATACTTCAGTGTGTTGCAGGAAGTGAAGGGAGACACACAATAAGCACTTTGCATGACAAGAGGTCAAGAAGACATTCTCCATTCCAATTTGAATCTTTTAATAGCTTAAAACAGAAAACTTCTCCTTCAGTCAATACTGGTCTCACGCTGCATACTTTAAACATATTTCCCAAGACTTTATCTTTTGTAGTATCAACACTGCACTTTAACACTCTGCAGTGTCAAACTCTGACTTTCTAGGTAAGTGTCACATAGTTTAAATACATGAGCGTAGGACATTGCCTTTTAAAGAAGGAATGTATTTTGTCCTTGCCCAATGTTTTCACGTGACAATCATAGAAAAGTGTACAAATGAGGACTGTAGTAACAATGACCATGCAGTAACAATACTACTAAATGTGGTAGTAAAAATTACCGTGCACTAATAATACTTCTAAATGTGGTAGTAACAATGACTGTGTAGTAACAATACTACTAAATGTGGTAGTAACAATGACTAATACTACTAAATGTTGTAGTAACAATGACCATGCAGTAATAATACTACTAAATGTGGTAGTAACAATGACCATGCAGTAATAATACTACTAAATGTGGTAGTAACAATGACCATGCAGTAATAATACTACTAAATGTGGTAGTAACAATGACCATGCAGTAACAATACTACTAAATGTGGTATTGTATATGACAGAAACACAAATCCAACATCATCCATCATTTAAACGCTGTTTAGTATCCCAATTGTCTATCATTACAGTGCAATGCAAATCAGATCCTTCTTTTTTTCCTTAGGAACAGACATGTTTGATAAAAACCAATATGGTAATTTAGTCTAAATTAATAAAACTGCTTGGGTCAGTGGGCACAGGGATAAAAAGGGTCTGTTGCAAGTAAATATAATTTGATTTATATACAGACACCGACTAAAACAGCGGTCTTAAACTCAATTTACCTGGGGACCACTTGTTATGACCATAGTGTATTTTGGGTTTTGAGTCACTTGTGGTTTAAGTTCTGTTTCAGCACCCCTGCTTTGTGTTTTCTTGGTTGTCATGGGTGCTGATTGTTTTCACCTGCCTCTGATTAGTGTTCGGGACGCTCACCTGTTCCCAGGCACTAAGCAGAAAGCTATTTATTCCTGCCTTTTCCCGTCACTCAGTCTGGTGCTTTTGTTTGCTTTATGCAACTGCTAACGTTGTTCCTTGTGTGTCCCGGGCTAATCCTTGCCTTATGCGTTCCGTGTTTTGCTATTCCGTTAGCTTCCCGTGTGCAGTCGGCACGCTCTCCTTGTGTTTGCTTGTGTTGTTCATTTTGTATGATTTATGCTAATAAATCATTGTCCTACCTGCACGCTGTCTTCGGAGTTCCTGCATCATTGTCAGAAGAACAATCCGCTCATCATGCCTCCCCAATCCCGTTACACGACTAGTGGTTAAGTCGGGGTGAGGCTAGTATTCACTTCCTAACCTTGTAACTAAATGTGTTAACTACTTCTACCAGCAGTTATGGAGCATAAAGCTATGATAGGCCACGTGATTATACATGTAAAATTTTATGTAAACATTTTATATTTTCACACTGTTGAATTCCCTAAGAGATGGTCAGAGACACTTCCTCTTGCTTACATGAAGTTGCTCTTTGTGGTGCCCAAGTATCTTTGTTTCACTGTATTTTTTGTGTTTGGACCATTCTTAATCATAGGATTCATCCATCCATCCATTTTCTACCGCTTTGTCCCTTTCGGGTCGCGGGGGGGTGCTGGTGCCTATCTTAGCTGCATTTCGGGCGGAAGGCGGGGTACACCCTGGACAAGTCGCCACCTCGTCGCGGGGCCAACACAGATAGACAGACAACATTCACACTCACATTCACACACTAGGGCCAATTTAGTGTTGCCAATCAACCTATCCCCAGGTGCATGTTTTGGAGGTGGGAGGAAGCCAGAGTACCCGGAGGGAACCCACGCAGTCACAGGGAGAACATGCAAACTCCACACAGAAAGATCCCGAGCCTGGGATTGAACTCAGGACTACTCAGGACCTTCGTATTGTGAGGCACATGCACTAACCCCTGTGACACCGTGCTGCCTCATGGGATTCAAGATTGCTATAATATATTCAACTATTGGTTGTCCAGCCTCTGCAGGCCACAACTACACTAAACCGGGGGTGTCAAACTCATTTTAATTGAGGGCCACATCGCAATTATGTAACAGTGACTGTAACAGTGCATATAAATGTATAAGGATTTGCTTAATGATATTTTTACACAATTGCCTATGCATTTGATTATTTTTATTTTTTTACTTACACTGCAGGAAAAAAATCTGTATGTTTTGCAATAAAAACTGGCAGCTCAGTCCCCAGAATTTTATTGTAAAAATTAAGTATGTTTTTTTTCCCAGCTTTTTCATGTAATCAAAACATTTTACCACAGTTTTTTTTCGTGAAAATTTGGGGACTGAGCTGCCAGGGCTTTTTTGTTACCGTAAAATCTACGATTGTTGTTTTTACAGTGTATTACTGTAAATGTAGAAATGGTAAAACGCTTATTTTTTTTTTTTACAGTCATATTTTACTATAAATTCTATTTTCATTTTTACAGTGTATAATTTGATGGATAACATGCTTTGAAATCATAAGTCAAGCAAGTGTTTTAGTAGTATTTGTTTTCATTTTAACAAAAACAAATTGGAATGTATGATAATACATTATTTTTTGCATTATTAAATTAGATAATAGTTAAGAATAGTTTTCAATATACATATATATATATATATATATATATATATATATATATATATATATATACATACATACATACATACATACATACATACATACATACATACATACATACATACATACATACATACATACATACATATATATATATATATATATATATATATATATATATATATATATATATATATATATATATATATATATATATATATATATATATGTGTGTGTGTGTGTATTTTTTTCTGTCAAAATGGAGATAGATAGTAAAGTACCTTATTAAGGCTTATTAATTCTAGGCTTTTGCGGGCCATGTAAAATGATGTGGCGGGCCAGATCTGTCCCCCGGTCTTTGGGTTTGACACCTGTGCACTAAACTATGAAGTTAAGTAGAGGCCCACAAAATATGGGCCTGCGGGCCACAAATGGCTTCCGAGCTGCGAGTTTGAGACCCCTGGCCTGGAATCTATATTGCAATGTATGTTGTTGACGATATATAATTTGTAATATAAATGACATAATAACCATTTCAAAACAGGTTACAAAGGTTTCTGAAATGGCTGCTCTGACATATGTGGTAACATATTTTGTAATGTCCAGTTAGTATTACTTTGTCAAAATTATTATACTTATACTAATATAATACTTTTATTTTTTTTACAAATACTTTTGATGGTGAAGCAGTTGAATGGATCCAAATTTTAGGAGAGTCACTGTGTGAGACACCTGGAGTTGACTGGTAAAATGAGCTGCTGTTGTTAACTTACTGTTGTTTGTATTACTTAAAGTGTCTTATTTAGACTTGCCCGACAACTAAAAGGATGTTAAACATAAAACTTACAACTCTGAAACAACCCTATTTTTGGACTTGTAAGACAGTTAAGAACGTCGCAATGTAAACCTAAAACATAACCTGTACAGTTAATACGTTTTATGATGGTTACCTTTTGACCATGATACTATTTCCAGTATTTTATGTGCAGTAATTGTACTAAAATGCAAACAAATCAGTGGTTGACTATTGACCAGTGTCATGAATGGATTGTGCTTGTCATTAGATGTTCCACTGCATACAGCTGGGGTAGACAAAAATAGCTTTTGTTACCATATTATCAATGAAAATTCAGTATTCTGTTTTTACATTACACAGATATTGACAGGGCATTTAATTTAAAGTTGTAAACGTGCTTTGAACCAACTTCGAAGTCATAGAGAGTGAAGTTAAACCTAATACAAATGAGTGCATGTTAAAAACAATGTAAATGACTTGAGTGTTAAAAAGTTAACTCTCGCCGAACACCACTCAGCTGTCATGAGGTAACATTTATCCAGCCAACCGTATCTGCCGAAAGCCCTCTCCGAGCCTAAACAATGCCCTAAACTGAGCTGAATGTCAAGACACACCCCTCATACTTTGGTATGCAACGGTCATCAGTGTCTGTGTGTGCCTGTGCCATGTGTAACCACTTTTGGTACTGCCATTTACTGTAGATAACTCCACCTGACCCTCCGTACGACCTATGGGGGCAATGTGGGCCTGCGTTAGTTGAAATAACAAGACAGCACTTTGTGTTTACGGAGGAAATATTGCACTAACACACAGCTGCCAACGCACAAGAGGACATGCAGAAATATTATTACTGCGTTTGTGAATGCACTTTTATTGAGAAATGAGTGCTATTGAAGTGTATTGCATTACCAAGTGCACATGGTGCTTCAGTGAGACAACGCATTCTCACAGCACACTGGAAAATTAAATCCTTTTTAATGCAAACACACGCTTTCAAATAAACACAGCACCCTGGTGTTTGTTTAAGGGGGATCGAGGGATCCAACACCGTGGTAGTTCTGTGGACCAGTGTTTTTCAACTAGTGTGCCGTGAGATACAGTCTGTGTGCCGTGGGAGATTATCTAGTTTCACCTATTTGGGTTAAAAATATTTTTTGCAAACCAGTAATTATAGTCTGCAAATAATGTGCCATTGTTGAGTGTCGGTGCTGTCTAGAGCTCGGCAGAGTAACCGTGTAATACTCTTCCATATCAATAGGTGGCAGCCGGTAGCTAATTGCTTTGTAGATGTCAGAAACAGTGGGAGGCAGTGTGCAGGTAAAAAGGTGTCTAATGCATAAACCAAAAATAAACAAAAGGTGAGTGCCCCTAAGAAAAGGCATTAAAGCTTAGGGATGGCTATGCAGAACAAAACTAAAACTGAACTGGCGACAAAGTAAACAAAAACAGAATGCTGGACGACAGCAAAGACTTACTGTGGAGCAAAGACGGCGTCCACAAAGTACATCCGAACATGACATGACAATCAACAATGTCCCCACAAAAACAGATAAAAACAACTGAAATATTATTGATTGCTAAAACAAAGTAGATGCGGGAAATATCGCTCAAAGGAAGACCAGAAACTGCTACAAGAAAATATCAAAAAAAGAGAAAAAGACACCAAAATATGAGCGCAAGACAAGAACTAAAACACTATGCACGGGAGCAAAACCAAATAACTCAAAATAAGTCAGGGCGTGATGTGACAGGTGGTGACAGTACACCTACTTTGAGACAAGAGCTATATTGATGCATACTTGGTTATGGTTTAAAGTCATATCCAACAATTGTGACAACAACTTTTTACTGTCAACTGAGTTTAGTTTTTTAATGATTTCTGCTGGTGGTGTGCCTCCCGGATTTTTTCAACGCAAAAAATGTGCCTTGGCTCAAAAAAGCTTGAAAAACATTGCTGAGGACCACTCAAGTAGGAAGTGAAGAGACCTACCCATGACCACACACCAATGACATTCTGCAGGACCACCATTACCTTAGGTGATCTAATTTGTTCAAAGTGCATGTTTGTTAAGTCAAATTTCAAAGTAGAACAAAGCAGACCAAGACATAGAATACAGAAATGAACACAAAATAAAACTTACCATTGTGGGTGGACTCCTTCTTGTCACCCCCCTTCCTCAGCGCTGAAAGAATGGCATCAGAAGGGACACGAGGACTCTCCACATACTTGGGCTTCCTGACTGGACCTGCCAGCAGGAAGGGAAGAGACAGAGAGGTACAGGGCAAGAAAGCGAGGTAGCGATTGAGAGGGCAGTCGGGGTAGGGAAAAGAGAAGCAAAGACAAGAGAGGGCGAGCAAGAGAGCGAGAGAGAAGGCAACATAGAGAGAGAAAGAGAGAGAAAGAGAGAGAGAGAGAGAGAGAGAGAGAGAGAGAGAGAGAGAGAGAGAGAGAGAGAGAGAGAGAGAGAGAGAGAGAGAGAGAGAGAGAGAGAGAGAGAGAGAGAGAGGGTTATTGCTGAATTAACATGTTCCAGATGGGATGAGAGGTGGTGGTGTCTCAGTTGGACTGGCTTGGCTGTACTCTGTCACTAACATAAACTCTCACACACACATGCACACACAGACACACACACACTCACACACCTCCCAGTGCAGATAGCCGCTTTGGTTTGTCTGACAAAACCCAAAAGTGGCTAGCGACACCAGCTCTAGGAATTCAACCGACAACAGGAAACCACAGCAAATAGCCTCTTAGCAAATGTTTTATTTAAAATGGGAGTGATTCGACGCATATTAGCCACCGTTGGGGATGGGAGAGAACAAACAAACTGCTCCCCTCCCGCTTGCTTATCTTTGAGCTGCGCTATGAAAGTATGCCCTCCCATTGCTGCTAGGGTACATTTCAGCAGATTAAAGTCGAGGTTTTATGGTGTGAATAAATATTGTATCTGGGACAGTAGGGCAGGGATTTGAAGTGCCATTCATGAGCAGATAAGGTTAACATGACCACAATGAAAGTGTCCAATAACACTGTGACTGGGGGTAGGTTTAATAAATGACTATGAGATCTTCATGAATGATGTTGATTTTGTAGAATTGGTTGTTGATTAATCGCATCTTGAAGTAGGCAAATGATGTGCACTACTTGTTACCAGCAGAGGTCCTGTCCTTTCATCTCATTTTGCGGACCACAAACACAAAATCTCGAAGTTGTGAACATTCTCTGATTCTCCATAACCATTCTAAAAACCTAAATGACCATATTGATCTGAATGTAAGACAACCTTGAATGTAAGACTACCCCACTTTTTCAAGTCGGGATGTAACGATATGAAAATTTTAAATCACGGTTATTGTGAGCAAAATTATCACGGTTATCTTTATAATCGCAGTATTGTTGAATGTGCTCATAACTTATTCATACATCCACTGAAATATTTTAACCAAGTTCTACTTAAAACAAATATTACCTATAATAAATTGACAAACAATATATTTTCTTGGCAGAAGAAACATTAAATATTGTTCTGAATTGTTAAAATCCATATTTCTTTTTGAGTTTGAAATGTTTTTTTGTATCTTAATTTGCAAAAGTTTTAGAATTTTTTTCATTGATAAAAGTAAAATGGTGTGTTAACTTTCTTCACGTCCGGTTTATGTGACGACACACACCTTTCCGTTGTAGACAGTTTCGTCTGTGTTAATAAAGTTGTAAAAATACAAACTGTTATATTCCTCAGAGTACAGATTGATTGTGCTTTTGTAGCACCGCCTGTAGGCTCGATGTGCACAATTAAATACAGTAGATTAGTTGCTCCGACAGCAATGTGTTCATATAAGTTTAGCTTGTGGTATGTCATTTCTTAATGTGCAAAGGCGTTAATGTCTCCTCTATTCATGTTAGCATTTAGCGCTAGTCGGTCCGTGACTTTATCAAACTGCTGTTATCAATCAAGGTTTTAGACCCTTTTAATTTTAAACGGTAATACTAACCGTCACAATTATTACTGTTTATCGTTACATACCTATTACGAAGATTTAAGTAAAATAATTACAAAGACAAAGTCATAAATCAGGTTTTCAACCTCAGAGAAAAAAACGATTAAGAAAATATATAAAATCGAATATTCAAAATCAAATACAAAAGAATATGATAATTCTCAGTTTCTCAACAGTTGATGACTGTGCTTCATTTATTGAAAATTATCATCATAACTACTCTTAACTTAACGTTTTTGAAATGTTTCAGCGTTTCCAGACTACATCGCTGCAGGTCACTGGTGTGTGTGTGCAGTGACAGAATGAAGAAAACCTTGGCGAGAACTCATTTGATGCAACCTGCTAGTCCATCCATCCATCCATTTTCTACCGCTTGTCCTGTTCGGGGTCGCGGTTTTCATGTTAAAAGCTCTCGACCCAAATAGATTAATAGATTTTTTTACTCCAGAAAGCATTTGGTCTTATTTTGTGGTCAATACAGTAATCTATTGATTTATTATCCCTATAGTCAATCATAGAGTGCATCTCTTATCACCAACTGTTCCTTTTTAAAAATGATATGTTTGTGTCAGGGCAGCACGGTGGTACAGGGGTTAGTGCATGTGCCTCACAATACGAAGGTCCTGAGTAGTCCCGAGTTCAATCCCGGGCTCGGGATCTTTCTGTGTGGAGTTTGCATGTTCCCCCGTGACTGCGTGGGTTACCTCCGGGTACTCTGGCTTCCTCCCACCCCCAAAGACATGCACCTGGGGATAAATAAATAAATATTGATTGGCAACACTAAATTGGCCCTAGTGTGTGAATGTGAGTGTGAATGTTGTCTGTCTATCTGTGTTGGCCCTGCGATGAGGTGGCGACTTGTCCAGGGTGTACCCCGCCTTCCACCCGAATGCAGCTGAGATAGGCACCAGCACCCCCTGCTACCCCAAAAGGGACCAGCGGTAGAAAATGGATGGATGGATGGATGTTTGTGTCAGTTTATTATAAAACAGACATTTAATTTATACATTACATCAAAGAAAAGGTTAATTCATCGAGTGGTGGCATATATTTGGTATGTTTACACAGAAAGGAAACTCAGTGAAGGACACTGGACTAAATATTAAACAAACATTTCCTGAGCAACTAGCTTTGAAAAGAGGCATCAAAATCTTGGGTCAAGACACAAGAGGAGCAATGAAAAAAGAGAATAATATGCTGGGGAAAAAAAGTCAGCTTAAAAAAACCTGAACGTCCCCAAGACGTAATACAGAGATAAGGCAGGAGGGCGGTGAGAGCTATTTCCTAATACCACAACAAATAGCAGTCACTGCCCACCCCCCCTAAATGCATCCTCTGTATCACATTAAACAATCTCCCTGAAGCTGAGCAGAGACAGTGGGGTTCGTAACGAAAGAAGTAATACAGCAGTCATGTGAGTGGACATAATGAAAAGTGTTGGATTCAAGCAAGTGAAGTTAGACGCACAGTGCCATCTATGGATGTGCAACTTGAAACGCACAATGAGGAGTGCTCTGAGCACACCCGGAGAGAGAACTATTGCCATCTTGCTTGTTAACCATGTAGCCAGTCAGAAAAAAGGGCAATACATGTCTTTGGTCAGCATTTATAAGCATTTTGCAGTAGGATTATATAGTACATCAAAAAGCTACACGGTTTCCAATATAAATGTGACAGTTAATGATCCCCATAGCCTTAACTATACCTAACCATTCATCCATGGATGGCCGTGCACATCCCATTCCCCATGAGTCACATACTGAATCTCCAATTAGAGTGAGACTACATAGAAGGGGAGGTAAAAAACCTCTACCACACACAGTCTGACTGTATTCCACCAAGGAACATCATCAGGGTGTACAATTGGAATAATCTGAATCACATGTTTTAAGTTCAGATTTAGTTTATGCAATGACTAACAAAGGATGCAGGCGCAAAATAACAAACATATCTCATACTTTTTTAGAGGTGGCTTTAGGACATATTATCCTATGGAAAGACAGGAGGATAAACACAATTTAGTTCTGGTATATATTTTATTGCATTCACATTGAAAGGTCTTATGTAATATTTTCAAAAGTTTAAAGTAAGACAGAGATGTTCCACAACATTGAATTTGGAATGTATTGCACTAGGGCTGCACGATTTACTGACATCGAATCGTCATCGAGGTTTTATTTATTGCAACAACGTAACCGCAAAAGGTGGAGTTTTCTTCTTTCTTTCTCTGCCGTCACCGGCATTTGAGTGACAGCCATGTTCGCCAATTACAATTGTTGAGCAAAATAGTAAAATAGTAAACAATTCTACAGTAATGTGAAATAAAAGTTTATATAATTTTGAACGGTTACTTGCATTATTATTATGTATTATGATTACATTACATTATAAACACTGTATAGTTTTATCGGTTATTTATTCAGTTTAAGATGTAGACAAAAACTCTGAGTCTGACTGCATAAAACCAAATAAAAGTTCATTATTGCATATTGTTCTAATGTGTGGCACTTTGAGACAAGAATATGTTGATTGACAATTGTAACTGGACTCGGCTGTGACACCATTCCCAGCACCGACTTCCCACTTCCCACTTCCCACTTCCCAGGTGAATTGAACACAACGTTATACTGCTATAATGGTACAACCAAAGAAACGAAAAGTTTTGCCTGAAGAGACAAAAATAAGAAAAAGAAAAAGGGAGGCTACCCGGATAAAAAGACAGTCATGGATCAACATTATATATATATATATATATATATATATATATATATATATATATATATATATATATATATATATATATATATATATATATATATATATATATATATATATATATATACACACATACATACCAGTGACGAGCAGTCAGTGGAGGCAGGTGAGGCGGGGCGTCACGTGCCATTATGGAAAGAAAAAAAATGTGAAAAGAAAAAAAAATAATTAAATTGTTATATGTATCCAGTGACTATACTATAAAGTTATTTTCCATTTAACTTCACCAGTTTTAGATTATTTGTATTCAAAATCGCTGAATTTTCACATTTGCCGTTCAAATACTGAGAAGAGACGGTGCGGTGGTCAGCAGCCAGTTGAGGCACGTCACTGCGTTGTGCCTCAACATGGATTGCGGACTCGGCCTGCTGTGCAGTGAGACCGTATTGCTATATGAACTATATTATACATTTCCATAGTTTAGTTAGCTGAGGTACATAATGTACAGTGTATTTTGTCAACAACTGTATGTGTGTAAGTATTTCTTGTGCTGAGCAATCATAAAACGGCTGCAAAAGACACACTGGCTGAGGCTCACAGTAATCCCGCCTCCTGGTGGTAGAGAATGCATCCCCACCGTAGAATGCACCCCCTGACGGGAGTGTTATATCAACTAAAGCCCACACTTAAACTTTCCACGTGCAAGATTGAATCTATTTAAAAAAGTTATTTAATAAGAAGCCAAAAAGTGCAAAAACAATAATGTTCGTGTTGGAGGAGTTGTGAATGACTGCAGGGCCACAACATTAGGTACACCTGCAGACTGCAGCACGGATTTCATATTTCATTCATTCACAACTCCTCCAACACGAACATTATTGTTTTTGCACTTTTTGGCTTCTTATTAAATAACTTTTTTAAATAGATTCAATCTTGCACGTGGAAAGTTTTAGTGTGGGTTTTAGTTGATATAACACTCCCGTCAGGGGGTGCATTTTACGGCGGGGGTGCATTAATCCAGCACAACAGCGGCGCATGGACTTCATTTATAAGTAAAGGTAAGACTATAATAACGTTTTTTTTTTTATTAAGTGTGCTTTTTTGTGTGCTACAGTTTGTATGTGTAAAGTTAAAGTTAAGTTAAAGTACCAATGATTGTCGCACACACACTAGGTGTAATGAAATTTGTCCTCTGTATTTGACCCATCCCCTTGATCACCCCCTGGGAGGTGAGGGGAGCAGTGGGCAGCAGCGGCGCCGCGCCCGGGAATATTTTTTGGTGATTTAACCCCCAATTCCAACCCTTGATGCTGAGTGCCAAGCAGGGAAGAATGCTGGTATGAGCTTTGTAGAAAATGGATGGATGGATGTTTGTAAATCTGACTGTGATGAAGTCAGTGCCTCACCAGCCATGAACCTCACCGCACGTCACAGATACATACAGTACATACATACACGTAGTGGTTGAGGCCAGAGATCTTAGGCTCAAAAAGGTTGGTGACTACTGGTGTACACAGAAATCGATTATAACGATATCAAATACAAAAGCTGTATCTAGTCGAAACTATAATAATTACATCGAGATTTTTTCATTATTCTTATAGACTCAAAAAATAAATCCCTGGACACATGAGGACTTTGAATATGACCAATGTATGATCCTGTAACTACTCGGTATCGGATCGATACCCAAGTTTGTGGTATCATCCAAAGCTAATGTAAAGTATCCAAACAACAGAAGAATAAGTGATTATTACATTTTACCAGAAGTGTAGATAGAAAATGTTAAAACAAAAAGTAAGCAGATATTAACAGTAAATGAACAAGTAGATTAATAATCAATTTTCTACCTCTTGTTCTTCATATTTTCGACAAAATATTACAATGAGAAATTACACAATATATCCCACGAAGTGAGACCTACACTGTCACAATGTCCATTTCTCAGATGATATAACTGTTGATGACTGAAATATGCTGATAGCAACCCAACCTAACCCCCCCGCCCCAACCCCCTCCACATCTCTCCCCCGGATTGTAAATAATGTAAATAATTCAATGTATATACTCTGATGATTAACTTGTGTGATGACTGTATTATGCTGATAGTATATATTTGTACCATGAATTGATTAACGTGGACCCCGACTTAAACAAGTTGAAAAACTTATTCGGGTGTTACCATTAAGTGGTCAATTGTACGGAATATGTACTGTACTGTGCAATCTACTAATAAAAGTTTCAATCAATCAATTCCTGCATACGTCAACAGCAAAACTAGGGGCCTTTGCAACCTGTTTGCTTACTTACTACTAAAAGTGAAGTTTTCTGGTATGTTTTTTGATTGAAATAAGAAACGTATGTTTAAGCCAATAATGCCATTTTTTGTGGTCCCCTTTATCGAAATACATTTTGATACCGGTACCAAAATATTGTTATCGGGACAACCCTAGTTGGTATTGTGTTATAGTCCTCACTCACGGTGCTGCTGTACGTCCAATCGCTATGATTGGCCCCTGGAAGCTACAGTTTGGACACCGCTGCTCTAGTGACACACATTACTGTTATAACATCATAAAAATAACATTTTGTAAAATAGGGCACACTAATTTATTGTTCCCAACTACACTGTGTTGAGCTAAAATGAACTAAATAACACAATGAAACACAACTAAAAAGATCATTTGGCAAGACTCCAAGGGGTTGTTTCTGATTACAGTGTAATATCTGGTTTTTGAAAGGTTGCAGGTACTGACTTGTCTGTCTGCAACAAGACTGACAATTGTCATGTCCAGGGAAATTACACCACATAATTAGATATGTCAGAGAAGGGATATTGTGATGTTACTCATGAGACAGTATTAAATATCACATCACAGCGTTCCACCTCAGAGCCAGATGTGACAAATCATCCTCCCTTGCCCCCCACATTGAAAACAAATGACAAATGTTTTATTCTGATTTATCCAACTGAGCAAGAGGAGCTCATGAGGACAAGAAAACAGGAGATGAGAGAAAGGTTTTTCATTGAATCGTTTAGCGTAAAGATACATTCTGGAAAACCATACAGAATCTTTAGTATTATGGTCATTGAACATCTCTATCAATTACCACTCCATGGCAATCAGGAAAAAAGGTTCTTCATCATGAAAACTCTTCATGAAGGACTCCTTACCTCGATCATAATTACACAGGATGGAATAGACATTACAATGGGGAAATTATAGCAAATACATTGACAAGTACATACTGTAGGTGTGTGTGTCTTAAAAATGTTATTAGCTCACACTTCCTACTTGACACTAATTCAGATTGACTGCAATGTCTTATTGGGCAGGTGAGCCCTAACTAATCTCTCTACTAAGCAGTTAATCAATGTTCTTCTATGGTTGCATTAGGATAAGCATTGCAGACAAGGTGCTTTGTGTTTTGTGGATGAGATTGATGATTCATTTCCTACTGACAGCCAGACATATTGTCATTATCCCCTCTGGCTCAAGCAATTTCCCACTTCACAGCTGTGAGATTGTGACTCAGCTTTGTGTTTAACAGTCACATGTAATCTCACGCATGCAAGCGCTCTACGTACTGGTCTTTACTTTCAATAATATAAATTCATCAATTCTTAAAAGGGGAACTGCACTTTGCCTATCCTTCATAATCCTTATGAGAGACAAGAAGACAAAGGGTCTGGCATTCTAATTTGTAATAATCTTCTTGTTTTAGGTGGCCAGCAATGCAGCCAATGGGAGCAATCAATGCTGCCTCTAAATCCCTTGCAAAATGCATGCAAAAACCGCCAAATAATACTTCATTCATGTTCCGTATCCTGTATAATAACCAAGTTGTAGCGACATTGTTATTGTAAGAGCGAACATTGAGGAACTCTTTTTCTAGCGTTGATACGGCAGCAGCTTAATGGCTTTTGAGTTTGTAATGCACAACACAATACAATAGGACACCAATCTGTAGAAATACACCACATGGTGGCGCTGTTATTCACACCCAAATTAGTGTCCTGGGAATGACGTTAAAGTGCATCCGGCAGTGGAGGCTCCTCTATGGGGTCTTGGGGCACTAGGAGGTTAACCCCTTTACTACTGTTACCCCAGGTGGCCCTTGGCAAAGGCCTAGTACCTGACTGCCCCCTAGCCAGGGATACGGTGAAGACCTCAACGGCAGAGCAGGTGGAAGATGGTAGATGTATGAACCACCACAACGGCTGCGATAGCGGAAGAAGGCACCCCCACATCCATGTGGGCCCAGTTATGGGGAAATAACAACCCAAGACCTCAACGGTGGAACAGGCGGAGGATGACTGCTAACCCTATGGAGCGTCACAACGGCTGGGATGGCGGGTGAAGGCTGCAGCAGAAAAGGGTCCCCAGTCGTCTAGAACTCCATGCCACTGGACCCTGACCTGGATCTGTCTAGGATCGTGTGGTGACTGTCTGTGCACCAGTTTCCCCACGTTAAACAAAGTCACGCACAGGCATTTTCCATAAAGCGATACCCCCCTACCAGGAGGACCGTCATACTCGCTTCGAGTGACCGCCGATGATGATGACACCCAAATTTGACTGAATAGGTCAAACTGACTTGAAATTTCTCATACAGCTCTGTAACAGCAGATTTAGAGTGTTTGCTAAATAACCACAAAATTTGGTGCCCACAGTTATGTGGCTGACTAGCTAATTGGCGTAAAATTTTAGCAACTTTGTTGAGAAAATATGACCACCATCAACCAAAACAACCCATGAATGTACATATTCTTGACAGATTTGGTACATTAATAAGAAGTATGTTTGTGAAATGTTTTCGGACACCAGTCTGTACTGAGTGAAGAACATGAACAATCATATTACAGTTTTTGTAAAGTATTAGCCCACATTTCATGTTTTGTTTGTACACAGGTAGCTCGACAGTATATGTACTGTAGTTGTACTAACAAGCATGATGTGCTGCATGTATCGTGATCAGTGTTGGGCTAGTAACTGAAAACAAGTAACTAGTTACAATTACTAGTTACTTAATTTCAAAAGTAACTCAGTTACTAACTCAGTTACTTACACCAAAAAGTAATGTGTTACTGTGAAAAGTAACTATTTAGTTACTTCTTTTTTTCTTCTTTTTTTTTTTAAAGCTCCCATTAATGGCCTTTTAGCCTTCATTACAATATTGTTATTGCACTGGAGAATAATACAATCTGTTGATCAACTTGACATGCATTTTTATTTTCCTTTTAACATAATTAATGAAAAACAGTGCAACATAAAAAGGCATTTCTCCTTTCTTTAAACTTGGACCAATGACCATTAATAAAAAACAACTTAAAGTGCAACATAAGAAGGCACATCATCTTCCTTGAAACATAGATAGTGAAATGAAGCCTGACATCTGGAGTGATGCTGCTGTCTTCCACACTTGGAGTCATGGATTGTAGAATCCTTGTTTTCAGTGGCAGGATCATTGACACAGATGGTGAAGTTTCACTGCTCAGTAGAGATGTAACAGTTTTGAGGGGTTTAAGCACCTGGAGGACCTCCTCTGCCACTCTCACATCATCATCAGACAGGGTGATGATGTCTTTGACATTTGTCTTGTGGGTCAATGCAGAGTATATAGCTGCCTGCTGCTCCAACATATCATAAGTGGAGTTCCACCTCGTTGGGACATCATGTATGAGCTTTATGAGTAGGCAGCTTGAGCATTTCTTGCTTTGTCTTAAGCACATGAGCAGCTGTTGTGCTTGCGTGGAAGTAGGAAACCTCCTTCCTGATCCTCCCAAGGAGGCGCTCCATCCTATTGACTGAGATGTGATGCCAAATTCACTACATGTGCAAAGCACCTATCTGTGGTCCCAATCCTGTCTCATTCACTGCATTTATGTGATTTTTGGCATTATCACGTGTGACTGGGATATCTTTATCTTCCATTCCTCCACTGCTTGTGTCAGTACCTGCGCAAGGTGACTCTCGTAGAGGGGGCGTGTCTTCTCATCTCCCAGTCTGCTGTGATGAAGTGAGCGCTTATAGTCACATTGTTTCCCTGGACGTGCACCAGTCTGTCATGAGCGCAACAGATGATGCTCGGGATAGTTCATCCACAACTTTTTTCTTCTCCTGCTCATAAATATCTGACACAATCTTATCGCTGAAGTGGGTGCGCGACGGGATGTCGTAACGTGGCTCAAGCACGTTCAGCATGTGTTTAAAACCCTCGTCTTGCACAACGAAGTCTGCACCTATAAACACACCGATTAAATGGCGCGGGGCGTTCAAGCTCCTCCGTTACTCTGCTCGCCATGACCACGCTGTGTGTGGACTGAACGTGCGAACAACTTCTTTTTTTTTTTCATATATCAAACCGCGGATCACGTGTGTGCCTCCCCTCCCCACACCCACACCCACACCCAGACACACACACACACGCCTCTTTTCTTCTCTCCGGCTTGTGACAGAGGAAGATTCAGAAGAACGACACCGTAGCGCTTCTGTTTCTAGCCGATACTACATAAAAAATAACGTAAAATAACGCAGTAACGCATCATGTAGTAACGGTAACTGAGTTACTGAATATAAAAAATAATGCGTTAGATTACTAGTTACCGCCGAAACTAACTACTTTGTAAAGCGTTAGTCCCAACACTGATCGTGATCAATATTATAGTGACTCACTCGATGGACAGTTGTGCGTTTGGTCCAGATGGCCAGGATGTTTTTTTCACGGTTTATTTTGGTTAAGCACGCCATTTCTGTCGACATAGCTTGGCCCTAAGTTCCACATTTGCAGTCAAGTCACACCGACCTCACATTCTTGGCTACTGTCTGGTCCAACATTTCACACTGTCTTATCGCTCACTTCTATAACCAGCAGTTCATCCTCTGTTCATACAGCTTCAAAAATATAAAGTTGTGAATCCTTATTTGTCTAAAAATAGCTAACTGTTTAAATGACATTCAGACTTTACTTAAACCAATAACGGAGCAGCATCTCCTCATCCATGGCTCACTAGTGCAATATCAATGCCGGAAATGTGTCCCGTGAAAACCGTCCGACCGGAACTCTCTAATAACTAAAGTTCCGTGGGTGAATTATGTAAACCCACTACAGTTTTTAGCGCTTTGATAGCTAGACTACTGACAGATATAAGTAAGAACTTATATCTTTATATTAGAAATGGCAACAGCGGAAGATCAATGCCACATAAGAAGGTAGAGACGCGCGCACAGTTTCAGGACTTATGCAGATCCCAAATACACATCAGATGGTGCCAGAAGGTAAGAAAAGTTGGTTTTGCATAATATTGCGAAACAAAACGCCAGATATTATGTCTGCTAATAGGTGCCATTCAGCGGTCCTTATACACACACTATACTAATACTCGTATGTTTAACGTGCCAACAATCCATCAAGCGGTGCGGCTTCATAGCTTACCGAAGTCGAACTAAAAACATTTTGACAGATTTTTGAGTGCCGTGTGTAATGTTCTATATTCTCAATGGAACATTTAAAGTTTTGATGTTGTTTACTGGCATCATCTTTACACATATATGGGACGGCGTGGCGAAGTTGGTAGAGTGGCTGTGCCAGCAATCGGAGTGTTGCTGGTTACTGGGGTTCAATTCCCAACTTCTACCTTCCTAGTCACGTCCGTTGTGTCCTTGGGCAAGACACTTCACCCGTTGCCTCTGATGGCTGCTGGTTAGCGCCTTGCATGGCAGCTCCCGCCATCAGTGTGTGAATGTGTGTGTGAATGGGTAAATGTGGAAATACTGTCAAAGCGCTTTGAGTATCTTGAAGGTAGAAACGCGCTATACAAGTATAACCCATTTATCATTTATTTATATCTCTTATGTGTGACTGCCATCTACTGGTCACAGTTATCATTACACCATGTACCAAATAAAATTGCTTTGAGGTTGGTAAGCACAACCAGAATTATGCTGTACATCAGGCACACCGTTATGAGGCGCACTGTCGATTTTTGAGAAACTTTAAGGATTTTAAGTGCACCTAATAGTTGGAAAAATACGGTATATAAAATGTTGATGGAGGGTTTTGAAGTTGTTTTAGAGGGCTTTTAAGGCTACAATGGTGACTCCCATTAACCACATCTTGCAAGCATTTTTATCATCAACAGAATACTAAAAAAATATATACATATGTGTTCTTGTCTCTCATGATTGTGAACGATAGGGAAACAAAAGTGCAGTTCTCTTTTGAGAGTTGGGACACAAATGAGGTATTATTGTATATGTATTAGGGTTGTACGGTATACCGGTATTAGTATAGTACCGCGATACTAATTAATCATTTTCGGTACGATACCGCCTCTGAACCGCGCCCGCGTCGTCGTCACGTCGTGTCATTGCTGGTTTACGAGCAGACGAGCATGTTCGGCAGCGCACAATCACGGAGTATTTACAATCAGACAATGTATGTAAACAGAAAAGGGAGAACGGACGCATTTTGGCTTATAAACTAACGATAAAGGTGAAGTTATAACACTGAAACGCCCACCAGAAGAGGTGCTTTAAGACATAGCTAGCTACCTACCGGCTAAAGTCCATCCGCAGTCTGTTTTAGGTACTTCTAAATCACTAATCCTCGTCTACATGGCAACAAATAAAGTATGTTTCTTACAAGTATATTATCACAGCAGGACGAGGAATAGCTAAACATGCTTCACTACATACCGTAGCTCACAGGCGTCAAAATGCAAACAAATGCCATATATGCACCTGACATCCACTGTACTGATATCAAGTAAAGGCACGTATCTAGTCAATATTACTATGATTACGTTGATATTTTTTGGCATCACAACACCTTCTTTTGTTTTTAAAAAATGTATATTATGTTTATAAACTCAGTAAATATGTCCCTGGACACATGAGAACTTTGAATATGACCAATGTATGATCCTGTAACTACTTGGTATCGGATTGATACCCAAATTTGTGGTATCATCTACAACTAATGTAAAGAATCAAACAACAGAAGAATAAGTGATTATTACATTTTAACAAAAGTGTACATAGAACATGTTTAAAGAGAAAGTAAGCAGATTAACAGTTAATGAACAAGTAGATTAATGATTCATTTTCTACCACTTGTCCTTAATAATGTTGACAAAATAATAGAATGATAAATGACACAATATGTTGCTGCATATGTCAGCAGACTAATTAGGAGCCTTTGTTTACTTATTACTAAAAGACACGTTGTCTAGTATGTCCACTATTTTATTTAAGGACTAAATTGCAGGAAGATACATATGTTTAATGTACTTCAAGATTTTTTGTTAAAATAAAGCCAATAACGCAATTTTTTTTTTAGGTCCCATTTATTTAGAAAAGTACCGAAAAGTATCAAAATAATTTTGGTACCGGTACCAAAATATTGGTATCAGGACAACACTAATATGTATTTAATTTTTCCTCAAACCAATTGCAACCTGAGACACACATTCTATGTGTGATTCTCTGAAGAAGTGATGGCAGTTTATTCAGCATTTCAGGCAGAATGTGAAATGAAATCCATAAAAAAGGCTGGAGTAGAGCCCGATGTGGACGTTTTCACAGGGTGCCCATCAAAGCAACCTTT
Organism: Entelurus aequoreus; assembly: GCF_033978785.1. Lineage (NCBI taxonomy): Eukaryota > Metazoa > Chordata > Actinopteri > Syngnathiformes > Syngnathidae > Entelurus > Entelurus aequoreus. The sequence goes on from NC_084744.1 coordinate 44,174,729, forward strand.
AAAAAAAATGTTTCTGCAGCATCACAAGATCCGTTCACAGTTCAGCTCACTGAAAGACATCAATTTTCCCCCTGAGGGATGTCTGTCTGGTGTCACTGCCCAGGAGGTGACTTCAGGAGAGCTCAACTCAATGTGGCACTAAAGCGATTTCTTTCTCTTGATATAATAATGCAAGAAGTAGCTCTGCTCATTATATGGAGTTCTGCAAGAAATATGCCAGAAGGCAAGTCCTTGAGCTGACTAAAGAGTCAAAGACCTTGAGATGTTTAACAGTTTTAAAAAGCTTAATTGCTGACAACTTTTTCTTATAATAGTGACGAGGTGAGAAGGTCACAGGGGTATGAATGTGTTGCTTTTTTCACATTTTAAAAAGCTATATACATTTACTGCCATGTACAGTGTATATGTACTAATTCACATTTATTTTTGGACAGCATAGTTGACATGCTGAGGCTATATGACAACAAATAATCTGCATAGTGTAATCTGGTGTCAAACAATTAGGACACCTCAGGGCATTAATTTTATTTTACTGTAATCCTATTCTTATTTTATTCTTAATTCTTTTTTTTGGGTTATCTTAGTTTTGCTAAGCACCATTGCACTGGAAAAAAATCCTAGTTTGTGAACCCTCACTGACAATGGCAATAAAAGGATTCTGATTCTATATATTTATAATTGCGCACAAAAGGCTTAAAACATGCACGCCTGCTGCATTGCCGGTGCTATCATTTAAAAAAAAATTTTTTACAAAGAAATACACCACATGGTGGCGCTGTTATTCACACCAAAATTTGACGGAATAGGTCAGACTGACTTGAAATTTCTCACACAGCTCTGTAACTGTGTTTGCTTTATCACCACACAATTTGGCGCACACATTTATGTGGTTGACAAGAACATTGACGTAAAATTTTAGCAACTTTGTTTAGAAAATATGACCACCATCAACCAAAACATCTTTGTAGGGGGCACGGGCGGGACTTAGCAACTAATGGCTCATCATTTTCGATGTGTCTATTGATCATAAAACTATAAGCAATTTGAACACAACCTATGAATGTATTTACGTATGTTACTACCAACATGTAATTATATACTGTATAATGGGGTGAGTTTTCCTTGCCCGTATGTGGGCTCTGTACCGAGGATGTCGTTGTGGCTTGTACAGCCCTTTGAGACACTTGTGATTTAGGGCTATATAAATAAACATTGATTGATTGATTGAAGCTCAGAGCAATCGGATTTAACAAAACCTCATGGAGCTGGATGCAATCTTATTTGGAGGGGAGGGAGCAGGTGGTAGAGGTGAACGGCACCTCTAATAACCCCCCCCCCCCTCTCGGTGAGCTGTGGAGTCCCCCAAGGCAGTATTTTGGGACCTTTACTGTTCCTAATATACATAAACGACATGTCATCGGCATGCGACTGTGAATTGTTTTTGTTTGCGGATGACTCTGCCTTGCTGGTATCCGGCAAGGACAAGTCACAGGTGGAGAAAATCCTCAGTGCTGAGCTCTGTAGAACTTGCACCTGGCTCGCTGACAACAAGCTATCCATACACTTGGGTAAAACAGAATCCATCCTGTTTGAGTCCCACATCAAACTTAAGAAAGTCAATGACTTCACCATAAAAGTAGGTGACATTGTTATCACCAGGAAAGATGAGGTCACCTACCTAGGTTCCATTCTAGAGGCTAACCTTTCCTGTGATAAAATGGCAACCAAGGTAATCAAAAAGGTTAACCAACGAACGAGATTTCTCTACAGAATTTCCTCTCTGGTCAACAAAAGCACCTTGAGGATTCTGGCGGGAACTCTCGTTCAACCCTTTTTCGATTACGCATGCACCTCCTGGTACCCCAGCACCTCCAAAACCCTCAAATCTAAACTCCAAACATCTCAGAACAAGCTAGTCAGGTTACTTCTAGACCTCCACCCCAGATCCCACCTCACTCCTACCCACTTCTCTAAAGTGGGCTGGCTCAAGGTGGAGGACAGAGTTAAACAACTTGCACTGAGCCTAGTCTATAAAATCCGCTACACCTCCCTGATACCGAAGTACATGTCAAACTACTCCCTTAACGTAAATGACCGCCATAACCACAACACCAGAGGGAGCTCCACTAACCACGTTAAACCCAGATTCCGAACTAACAAAGGTCTTAACTCATTCTCTTTCTATGCCACATCAATGTGGAATGCGCTCCCAACAGGTATAAAAGAAAGGGCATCTCTATCCTCCTTCAAAACCGCAATAAAAGTTCACCTCCAGGCAGCTACAACCCTAAACTAACACCCTCCCCGGATTGCTAATAATCAAATGTAAACAATCAAATGCAGATACTTTTTCTTATGCCTTCTGATCTCTCTCTCTCTCTCTCTCTCTCTCTATGTCCACTACTTGCTGTCCATATCCCCCCCCCCCCTCCACACCCCTGATTGTAAATAATGTAAATAATTCAATGTGATTATCTTGTGTGATGACTGTATTATGATGATAGTATATATGATAGTATATATCTGTATCATGAATCAATTTAAGTGGACCCCGACTTAAACAAGTTGAAAAACTTATTCGGGTGTTACCATTTAGTGGTCAATTGTACGGAATATGTACTTCACTGTGCAACCTACTAATAAAAGTCTCAATCAATCAATAATACAAGTGCGGGATCAAATACTCGTACTAATGCTCTATTTTATTTTTAACAAGTTGGCAGGGGTGGAGAATGCACTGTAATATAGTATTCAACATGAGGAGGAAAATGTTGCAATATAACGAACTACAAATACAGATATTTGTTCAATTAAAATTTCCCTGAAGGTCCATAACAAACTATGCAGCTATACCTGGGCAAGAGTGCAGTCTATGTATTGTAAATACTATAAATCAGTGTTTTTCAACCTTTTTTGAGCCAAGGCACATTTTTTTCATTAAAAAAATAGAGGCACACCACCAGCAAAAAAGGTTAAAAAATTCAACTCCACCAGGTTGTCGTGCCTCATTTTGAGTTTGTTGTTGTTTCCTGTGTGTAGCGCTTTAGTTCCTGTCTTGCGCTGTTATTTTGGTGACTCTTCCTGTTTTGTTGGCGTTCTCCTGTAGCAGCTTCATGCCTTCCTTTGAGTGCTATTGCCCGCACCTGCTTTGTTTTCGCAATCAAGACTATTTAAGTTGTGCGTACGCTATCCCTCTTTGTGGGGACATAGTTGATTGTGCTTTGTGGACGCCGTCTTTGCTCCACACGCTGTAAGTTTTTGCTGTCGTCCAGCATTCTGTTTTTGTTGACTTTGTAGCCAGTTGAGTTTTACTTTTGTTTTACATAGCCATCCCTATGCTTCAGTGCCTTTTTCTAGCGGGACTTGCCTTTTGTTAATTTTTGGTTTAAGCGTTACATACGTACCTTTTTACCTGCACGCTGTCTCCCGCTGTGCTCTGCATATTGGGATCACGACAAACCATCCTCGACGCGTTCCGACTTCTACAAAGCAATTAACTACCTGCTGCCACCTACTGATATGGAGTATTACAAGATTACCCTGCCAAGCTCTACACAGCACAGGCACTAGACAACGGCACATTATTACGATTATTGATTTGCAAAAAATATTTTTCGGACCAATTAGCTGAAGTTGCATAATTTCCCACGACACACGTGGTTGAAAATCACTGCTATAAATAATATACTTAAGAGCGCAACACACTAATTGACAGCTATTGTACTTACTGTACCTATTATTATTATTTATCCATACCATTATTTACTTTTTAAATTCGATCTCAATTCTGTACACTGCTGCTGGAATTAAAATTTTCCTGAGGGAACTCTCCTGAAGGAATCAATAAAGTACTATTCATCTATCTATCTATCTATCTATCTATCTATCTATCTATCTATCTATCTATCTATCTATCTATCTATCTATCTATCTATCTATCTATCTATCTATCTATCTATCTATCTACTGCATTAGATGGGAAACTGCTGTTAAGCGCTGGTATGCAAGCACAAATCATGCACAAGAACAAAGACAAAACCTTTGATACTGAAAACACTCTGAATTGTAGCAACAAAGAGACACAGGTGGGTAGGACATGGGAGCTAACAGGAAACAGATTGGTCAGGCGCGCTTGGAAAACAATGGCTGACTGGTTCATTATTAACACAAAAATAAACAAAATACTTCTAACAAACCATCGAAACCAACCCAGATAATACAAAACACACAACCAAATTCTGTACAAAATACTGAGACTAGAAAGACGCAATGTGTGGCTCAGGCAAGACTACAGTATGACATCTGTGCACAAGCAAGAAAAAGATGGCTGAAAACCCAAAATGGCACAGTAACATATTACAGCCATGGGGGGTCACTGTAGGGATATGAATGTCAATGAAAAGATGAGCGGAAAGATCAACTCTGAGAAATGTCTCAACAGCTAACTTACTGCGTCATTAACTACATGCCATCACATTTACGACCCAGGTACCAGGTTTTCCATAATTGATCTATAATCTGCCGGTGGTTCATGAAGTCATTCAAGCAAAATGTCCTTGCTCAGATCTTTCGAGGGCCTGTAAACTATTAATCCTAAAGAGCTGAAGGTGCTGGTCAACACATGGCAGGCTTCTGTATTTCATGGCTTAGCTGATCAAAGTGCTGGCAACCAGCGCCAACGGGAATTTTCAGCTCAGGCATCAATCAAAGTCCCACTTAAACTCAACCGCTCAGTACTCTGTTGTATTCAGCTCAGTACTCTGTTGTATTCTGCGATCCATTATCCGTTGGAAACAAAGGAAAGCCAAAAAACGCACCATTACAAAATGCCACTGATTGTTAAATGAGAGGGAGTTCATACTACACAGACGCATTGATGTTGCATAATACATACACAATAGATAATAATATTACAATAATAAAATACATGATCACATTCCATCCATGTGTCTCTTGTTTTAGGAGGTACCGTCTAATTAATGTCTCAAGATGATCAACCAGTATTTACAGTATGGAAGTAAGACTTTTGTCATCACACTTCCTGGAAATTGTTTCCTGGAATGTGGATGGGATCCACATCTGTGAGCATCATGCACCGACTCTGTTGATGACTTCAGATTCCTAAATGTCGTTTGCAGATGCTCGTGAGCTACAGCAGTGTTAATTCAAGAAATGTCCAAGATAAAATACAGCATGTCATTATATTGTTATGCGTGTGAACAAAATATAATGTGGAATACTCAGTGTTTATAAGCAGCAGGCTTTTTTCATAGTTGAGTTGGTAATAGGGCTGCAACGATTAGTCACCAAGTGCAGGCCTCAAATTTTAACTTTTTAAGGTCAAGGCAAGTGTTGCCTTAAAGGAGGGCTTATATTTTAGGGCACCAAAGCAAGTTAGAAGGGCACCAAGGCAAACATTATTTTATTTCCAGGCAGGGGCTCCAAAGCATGCATGCATACATATACAGGTTTTTTTTAAATTCATTAATAATATAAACTTGTCAGCTTTTTGTCATTTAATGATGCCTTTATCTCTATACCTTTTGATAGAGGGAAATATATATTTTTAATTTTTTAAGTTAAGTACATGTAAATGCTCTATGGGGACAGATCCATTAAGAGTTTGAGCAGAAATATGTCATATAAGAACGAACTACATACAATAAAACATTAAAAAAATGATGTGTCAAATGTTTTTTTAAAGTAATACCTTTGTGACATGAAAAAAAACATTGCGTTTACTTTTTGATATCAAAATAAAACACAAAGCAGTTTGGCTAATGACGATAAAGTTTAATAAACAAGATGTGTTCTTCTCTAACGCCCCCTTGTGGTTCAGTGCAACAGTTTGGCCAACAACAACAACAAAAACAGGAGTGACAGCATGTTTCCTCACCTCATTAACTCTGTCACAGCAGCTGATGGACGCTGTATTGTCAAAATGAAAGCAACATCATATAGTTTTTCTCCTTCGCTGTATACTTTTAGTTAGGGGACAAGTGTCTCCAATATTGTCCACACCTGTCTCCATCTAAACACAGCAGTGCACTCTTAAACACATGGAGGGAAGCGAGGGAAAATGACTGTAGCGTCCCGGAAGAGTTGGTGCTGCAAGGATTTCTGAGAATGTGCTATGTTGTGTTGCGGTGCAAAGATTCTCCAGAAATGTGTTTGTCATTGTTGTTTAGTGTGGTCTCACTATATGGCACATTTTTATGACAGAGTTGGCGTTGTTTATACGGAGACTCTTAGTGTGACATGTATGGCTGTTGATTAAGTATACTCCGAGGGGATACCACTGGAGCGAGATTAATGTTGATAGAACGCCATGATTATCAAGCCAATCTACGATAGTGTGTATGTGTCTGACTTCGTTTTGCCTAAAAATAAATTTAGGGTTTTCGGTAATCTATAAAGGAGACGGTATTACTAACCGTCTGAAATGTAACCGCTAATTATCATTATGCTGTTGATCAATATATCCCTTGTCCATTAACAAGTAAAAAGGTGTTGCCGCAAATGTTGGTCAATTTTTTAGGGCATTACGGCAAATGCTGCGGTTGCCGTGGTTAAATTCGAGCCCTGCAAATGTCCACAATAAAATTTGTTGTTGACAATTATATTGGTCGACAATAGTCGTGATGTCATCACTCGTGTTTTTCCAACCCGAAGTGGGTCACTCGTAAAAACATTGTCAGTTATTACATGTAAAGTGTGAGGATATTTCCTCTTATTCTTGTTAAAAACATAAATACCTTGCTCATTTTGCAAAGCGGACCTTGTTTTTAGGGCAGTTCATCTGCGAACAAGAGTGAGACGAAGTTGTGTGAAAATTAACTAACTATCATTTCAGCCAAAGTCAGCCAGCTAGACTTTGTCTACATCAATTAAAGTATGTTTTAAAGCAGCGTCATTTTGCAATGTGGTAAAAAAAGGCACTTAAACAAATGGCGCGGAAGTATCATAAGATTAAACATACTAAATAGCCAACATTTTAAGAATTAATCAAATATATAATTCTACACATTGAGTCTATTAGAGTGCTAAACTGACAAGAGTTAATCATATAGTCAATATATCAGTGTGCAGCTTTTTAAACATCACAAAATGCTTTTCTTTTTGTGTTTTGTTTGTTTTCATTGCTGCTATTTTAACAATTTTTTTTAATACATGAACAAGTTTAATGGGTTTTTTTTAGCACTTTGTGTTTCCTTTCTCTTAAATGGACAACATTTTATCAGTTATTAACATTTTTGTAACAGCTGAATGTGGAGCACAGTTACAGTATAAATAAATATTTATGAATGAATTAGTCATCTTTAATGTTAGTAAGCATTTGCCTAAAATGACTTAAAAAAATTAGAGCCATTAAATGTGTACGCTTTATTATTCGATAATCGTTAAGATATTCGTTGACTATTCAACTATCAAAAAAGTCATTAGTTGCAGCCCTCGATAGTAATCCCAACACACAGTTAATACAATAATGCAATGGTGCTGTACAATTTCAATTGATTGTTACTAATACGAATTAGGCTTGCAAAAACTACCCAAAAATGCTCTAAAATCCTCCCAAGCCAATTTTTGGTTATTTTCTTTTGTCAGAGTTACACATTTCGTTAAAATCTCCCACAAATGTCCACTGCAGGGGACGCTGGTTCTCTCGAGGTTATGCATGCCGGGCGAGAATTGCTTTGTAAAGAAGCACAACAACTGCAACAAGGTGGGTCAGGAGTTATTCTTCCTTCTTTTTATTTTGAAATAGAAATATTTTGAAAACACATTTTTGATATGCCTTTTACACGGGGTATACAGATATTAATAAACTCATTTTTATATATTTTTTAATAGAAGGTAATAATCTATTCCTCCTCCTGAAGGGTCTGTTTGCAACTTGCTCAAAGTAAAATTTTATAAACCCTAAAATACAACAATAACACCTCCAACTACCTTGTGTTACCATAAGTGGTTTAACAAAACATACAGTACAGGCCAAACGTTTGGACACACCTTCTCATTTCAATGCGTTTTCTTTATTTGCATGACTATTTACATTGTAGATTGTCACTGAAGGCATCACAACTATGACACCTGTGAAGTGAAAACCATTTCAGGTGACTACCTCTTGAAGCTCATCGAGAGAATGCCAGAAGTGTGCAAAGCAGTAATCAGAGCAAAGGGTGGCTATTTTGAAGAAACTAGAATACAAAACATGTTTTCAGTTATTTCACCTTTTTTTGTTAAGTACATAACTCCCCATGTGTTCATTCATAGTTTTGATGCCTTCAGTGACAATCTACAATGTAAATAGTCATGAAAATAAAGAAAACGCATTGAATGAGAAGGTGTGTCCAAACTTTTGGCCTGTAGTGTATATATGTTTTAAAGTGTCTATTTTTAAGTGTCTATTTAATAATTATATTGAATAAAATTTACTTGTGGTCAGATGAATTAGTCTGCCGTTCAGCCTTATCACTTACCGCAGCTTCATCCACACAAATCCAAAGGGAGCGTGTGCACACAACATTTTGAAGTAGGGATGCAACCAAATATAAATTCTTGGCTGAAACTGAAAACAAAAAAACAAGGGATATAATATGCCAATTTTTTTTACCATTGCATTTATGGCTATTTGTGTACGAGCCTCACTAAAACCTAAGGTGTTGCCCATCCATCCATCCATTTTCTACCACTTGTCCCTTTTGGGGTCACGGGGGGTACTGGAGCCTATCTCAGCTGCACATAGGCGGAAGGTGGTTTACACCCTGGACAAGTTACCACCTCATCGAAGGGCCAACACAGATAGACAGACAACATTCACACTCACATTCACACATTAGGGCCAATTTAGTGTTGCCAATCAAGCTATCCCCAGGTGCATTTCTTTGGAGGTGGGAGGAAGCCTGAGTACCCGGAGGGAACCCACGCAGTCACGGGGAGAACATGCAAACTCTACACAGAAAGATCCCGAGCCCGGGATTGAACTCAGGACTACTCAGGACCTTCGTATTGTGAGGCACATGCACTAACCCCTGTTCCACCGTGCCGCCTCCAAGGTGTTGCAATTGCACTAAAATATAAAACAAAAATATATATGAACAGGCCAAATTTGAGTCAACACGCTCATGGGTATTTTACTTTTCTGTGAGGTGTTGTTCAAATATTCAGAATGGCGATTGGAATGTTTGGATTTTAGGTGATTAAACCCAAGGTGGGGAATGTCTTGGCAGGAGATCCCACTTCCGATATTTCCACATTGCACGTTTTGCAGATGCCATTTTGGCCATTTTAAGCTAAATATTTGGTGCATAAGTAATTTGCAGGCATGTGGTTGTTGCAATAGGCTATACATTTAATGATAGCTAATGTTAGTAGCTAAACTTTGCTAAATCACTATTACCAGCTGACCATAAAAAGTGTGAGCTAAAAACTAGGACAAGGGCGGCATATAATGCTTACAACAGAAAAGGAATTGCTGCATGCAGACACACACTATGTTTTCGTTGCAAAATTGCAACATTTCCTGTGAGATGTGTTTATTAACTGTAGGTGTGAACTCTCCCCTGTGGTTTTTCACAGGTACTTTTAAAAACAGTAGAAGACTGTCCCCCAAACACTCTTCTCCTTGGCACTCCTTCATAACATCACCTATGGTCTATCCATTATGTCCTCTTTTTACATCCCCAGTTGCCTATAATAAGTGTTCCCTCTTTCCTGTCTCAAGGGCCATTTTCTCCTTAACAAGCCCAGCCTCTTCTGTAGATCTTTTTCACTGCTGTATGTGTATTACTGCTACATGCTTCATGTGTCCTCTCCATGTGATGTGTTTTAACCAGAGCGATCAAAATAGTATAATTATGATTCAGATAAATCACATTTTTAATGATTAATTTGCAACTATGTCTAAAATATGCCCATAGTCACTATATTGTACGATATCCAAATTAACATTTTTTTAAATCAATCTTAAACATACAACTAATAGTAATATACAATATTCTAAATGTACAATATAGATTGTGTGTGTCGTTGCGGTGTCTCTTGTATGTCTCTCTGCAATCCCTCTGAACAAGGCTACAATTATTCAGAACAGCACAGTGTTTTACTTTTTAAACACAGTGCAGTTACTTCCATCATGACAGTTTGGAATTTTGGTTGTTTCTGCCATTATATCCTGTTCTGTGCTTTTATTTTGTTACATCACATGACTGTTTCGTGTTTTGATTGTTTGCTTGGTAAAGGATTTTGTGAGATAATTTCTTTATAGAGATCTGTCATCTATGTTTGCTGTTTTATGTTCTTTGCACTTCATTTAGCTTAGGGGTCTCCAAAATACGTCCCGCGGGAAGTCCCAAGTCAAAAAAAAAAAAATAAAAATAATAATAATTGTATAGCCATCCATCCATCCATCTTCTTCCGCTTAAGCAGGGAAACCCAGACTTTCCTCTCCCCAGCCACTTCGTCCAGCTCTTCCCGGGGGATCCCGAGGCGTTCCCAGGCCAGCTGGGAGACATAGTCTTCCCAACGTGTCCTGGGTCTTCCCCGTGGTCTCCTGCCGGTCGGACATGCCCTAAACACCTCCCTAGGGAGGCGTTCGGGTGGCATCCTGACCAGATGCCCGAACCACCTCATCTGGCGCCTCTTGATGTGGAGGAGCAGCGGCTTTACTTTGAGCTCCTCCCAGATGACAGAGCTTCCCACCCTATCTCTAAGGGAGAGCCCCGCCACCTGACGGAGGAAACTCATTTCGGCCGCTTGTACCCGTGATCTTGTCCTTTCTGTCATAACCCAAAGCTCATGACCATAGGTGAGGATGGGAACGTAGATTGACAGGTAAATTGAGAGCTTTGCCTTCCGGCTCAGCTCCTTCTTCACCACAACGGATCGATACAGCGTCCGCATTACTGAAGACACCGCACCGATCCGCCTGTCGATCTCACGATCCACTCTTCCCTCACTCGTGAACAAGACTCCGAGGTACTTGAACTCCTCCACTTCGGGCAAGATCTCCTCCCCAACCCGGAGATGGCACTCCACCCTTTTTCGGGCGAGAACCATGGACTCTGACTTGGAGGTGCTGATTCATTGTATATCCCATACTACATAAACTTTAATCAATTCTGCAAAGGCAACACGTATGCATTAAAATCTTAACTTGAACACCCGAGCAAATTCCTACATGAGATCCTTTAGATAAGATAAAGCCATATACAAACAGTATGAGCCAGTTAACTCAACACTTGTTGATCAAAGCTTTAACAGGAATAAACAAAGCTTAAAAATACCCTACAGATGAGTGCCACATGTGAGCAGGTCCACACTAACCACTTAAAGGATTTCCATTCTTTTTGTCAAGTTCTCCAAAACAGAAAGCCTCGGGTTGAAAAAAGTTCAGCTACAAAAAGTTACCCCCACCGCGTTCTGTTTTGAAGGCCTAAACAGCTGCAGACAAGAAGGTTGTTAGCATGGTGACTGAATGGGGGTGAGGAGGAGAGACAATTACTTTCAGCGTAAACACACGTCTATTGCCAGCCAGTGAAGTGTAAACACACGGTGTGGATGTAGAGACCACGGTTTTGACACAAGGATGAGCTGACGCCGCTAAGATGACTACATTATCACCTGATCTTTCTTAAAGGGCCCTGCAGTCTACCAAAAAAGAATTATGCCCTTTCCAGAGACTAACGACAATCTTTTTGTGGAGGTTATAAAAACTAGAATTACTTCTCTTTGTCGCACATTTGTATTTAGAACGGTACATGTGTACTTATAGTAGTCCAACAATAAGTACAGTACAACAAAGACAAAATTGTACCTGGAGATCTTTTGCTTGGTCGTAAGGGCAACATGTAGGACTGGCGTGGAAGAAGAGGTGAAGAGGGCAGAGACATAGACGCTCCTTTAGCGAGGCTTAGTCTGAAAACATCATCTGGAACATTAGGGTGGCCGCTGCCAAAGCCTGGGGGCTGAAGGTTTCCTTCAGGTGGGAATCTTCTTTGGGCACTGTGGCTGTGGACACCTCCTGTTAGGGAAAACCACAGTGTTATTATAGATTTTACAAATAGCTTCCACATCCGCATGGGCGCTAACATGAGGAATCTAGGCGCATGCCTCTAATTTTAGAGACCATTACCTAGTTCTTGAAACATTTGTCAATTACGGGTGTAACTGGTAGATGTATTCGCGTCCTATTTTTTCTGTACGGAACCTTCGGTTGGATACACATTAAAGTGACGGACAGGAAGTGTGCCTTTCAAAAGGCGTCTAAAAAAACAAAGGTAGTGCAACCGAGTTTTTGGCTAGCAAGAATCGAGCTAGGCTAGTTATTGTGGTGAGAAAAAGCCTAGAGAGACTCTTCCATTGTTTAAGTCTTGTTTGGGAACACTTCGCCAACATACAGACACAAATGAATAAGATGAAAGGTGTGTGCCACCATTGTTAGGTTGAGAACGGTGCTACAAACTAGAAATATTAATGCTACACTTCATCCATTAAGGTAATTCAAACTCCTTGGGACATTTTCCGCACACACCTTGTTTTTTATTGTCTCTCAGCATAATCTGAAAATAGAATGGAAAAATATAATCATATATTACACTATTAGCTTTGCCAACTATAAAGCAATGCTTATATGGCTTATACAAATACAGTATATTAACCTATCTTTACCCATATTTAGTGCACAAAATCTCAGAAAAGGGCCCCCATGGTCTTTTAATTTTTTGTATGCTATGTCTATATTGAAACTGCCAACATTTGAAATGCTAATTGAAGCTCAAAAGCTAAGCAGTTTCATGTTTTGCATTTTGTTCCATTATTGTAACAAAAAATTAACATAACTTTGACCTTAATATCGAGGTACGTACCGAACCCTAAGGATGCTGTAAACCCTATTGTGAATATTAGGGAAAACATTGTAAGGTGGTTCATCAAAAGTTATTTTGTCAGCTATGAAACATGGGTTACTTTTAATCCCTCCTTCAAGCATTTTCCTACAAGCTTCCACAACTCTAAAATGTTTGCACCTTAAGTCTTATGTGTGAATGCCAGGAATGTAAAGCCTTGTTTCCACCAAGTAGTACAGTTCAGTAAACCATGATCTGACTTAAAATTCAGAAGGTGCAAGTGGGGTGGCCATAGCTGTGTCAGTTTTGTCAATTGTTGGACATCGTAACAAACAAGCAGCTAATTTTCCAATTTATTTAAAAAAATAAAATCAATGTCACATTGCAGCATGCTGACAGTACCTTTAAACATGGATAGGCATTGATCAATTTTCCTTGATTCACTATGTAGATGAGTAACAGCTACTCAATCAATTATATTATTTTTCAAATATTACTTGTAATGGGATCAGAACATCGCTAACTAAATGTTCTGAACTCCAACATTGCTGCCCTGAATGGTTGTGCCTTAGCACAGGTCTGCTTAGATGTAGCTCAAAATTCCATTTAATTCATTTTTTCAGTCATTCATTCTAGGGTTGACAATTCTTTCCCAACTAATCAATGGTCAGTAGTGGACCTAGATTCCGCCTTCCACATATGTACCAAAGTGTACCACTGCATCTTGCACCCTAATGTGCTTCTTATAAGACATTAACTAGTTATGCAGTTAGAGTTGACGTGATGTAAATACTGTAGTACAATTGCTAACTTTCATCGACAGAGAGCCTGGCTTGTGTTGTGAATGTCTTTAAACAAGGGTAACTCATGATGGTAGGAAAAAACAGAAAAGATCTGAATGTATTAAAAATCAATAATTTGCACTCAAACCGAAGGTAATGGACCACTGCACATTTTCCATGCCATGAGTCACTTAAGAAGAACATACAGCTAACATACATATATACATACATATATATAATGGGTGTGCATCTCTCTTTACGATACGATTATAAAGCATGCCTCTTATCTGGATATTAGGAGGATTTTGCCATAAATCTAGTTGTTCATCTGTGACATTCACTCTATACCCGCAGATGGAGACGAACACACACAACCGAAGACAGTGTCTGCAGGGAGATTTTTCCTTGTTAACCCTTCGTGTGCATCATGATTAGTTCTTCATATAAAGGGGAAGATATGGACATCCTATCAGTCATCATCGAAGTAGGAGCAGACATCGTACAGTAGGCTATCGTTTTATTATGTTTGTAGTTTGTATTTCTTGTTTAGCACTTAGCGATACAGCTACATGATGCTATAGTGTTTCACTAAAGCTGGATCTGTTTAGCAGAGCTTCTAAAACTTGTAGCTCATCCCCCTTATATTTAAGATCAACAATATACGTTTCTGGATCATAATCTTTCCCAAAGTAATCGTTGTTGGCTCTCACAAAGTCTGCATAATTTGCATTGTTGTTGGTGATGAAGGGATCTGTGGTTCCTACCTCTACGCCACCCGATGACGTGTCTGGCTCGCTCATTAACTCTCCAAATGGCTAGGGAATCTCTGCGAGATTGATACTATTTTGATCATATGTATTTACTCACAAACTTTGTACGTTTTTCTGTGTCATACATCAGATATATACGATAATAGCTTCAATGTAGAGGCAATATGTTTTTCCACTTTACTGGTACTTTAACTTCAAATCTGTTTATTTGATCACTGTTACAGTAATTCAGGCTGCTCAAGACCATAACAACAAACATAAAGGGAGTAATTACATTTAATAAAAATGCTGTTGTGAAAGACTTATGGTCCCATTTATTTGCCTTAATTAAAATAAGAAAACATTTGGGACCTTACCTTTTACTGTTTTATTTCTATCTCCAGTACATGCACTATTCTCCATTAAAACATACTTTGTATGATCACCTCAGTTTAGTCTGAAAGTCCAGTTATTGAGAAGTATCTGATCTTGGATATATAATCCTTTATATTGGCAGCCAGATTCATTATAACACTTGCATACATGTACCGGTATATAAAACACTAGAGGAATTGGTAGCATTTTAGTATGGGGAACATATTCTAAGTAACAAAGACTTAATTTAGAGTTATTTGGACCCTAGGGGAACATATTGTAAGTAACAAAGACTTAAGGGTTAGGGTTAGGGCTGCAATCAACAACTAATTTGATAATCGATTAGTCTGTCGATTATTACTTCGATTAATCGATTAATAATCGGACAAAAGAGACAAACTACATTTCTATCCTTTCCAGTATTTTATTGAAAAAAACAGCATACTGGCACTATACTTATTTTGATTATTGTTTCTCAGCTGTTTGTAAATGTTGCAGTTTATAAATAAAGGTTTATAAAAAAAAATTAAAATTTAATTTAAAAAAAAAAAAAAAGGACCCTCTGCGCATGCGCATAGCGTAGATCCAACGAATCAATGACTAAATTAATCGCCAACTATGTTTATAATCGATTGTAATTGATTTAATCGATTAGTTGTTGCAGCCCTAGTTAGGGTTGTTGTAGTTTTGTGTTTTGTTATGTAAGTACAGACCATATTCATTAAGGGATATTAAAGGGAGACTCATATACAACAACTTCCTTACTTAGTACTAATAAGCAATAATTCTGAGGTTAATGAGGGAAGACTCTTAGTTAATGGCTTACTGGTTGTATAATAAGGCCATGCCGAATAAGGCATTAATAAGTACTTAATAATGACTAATTAAGAGCCAATATGTTACTAATTTGCATGTTAATAAGCAACTAATTAATGGTGAATATGTTCCCCATACTATAGTGTTATCGAATAATTATCTTTAGTGTTATGACACAGGTAGATGCGGGTCAGAGAGTCGTGTAGGCTAATAAAAGCCCTAAATCGAAAGTAAAAACTTTAATGTTGCAAGATTATTTGTAATTTACAATTCAAACTGAAGACAAAGAGTGACGAGTATGCACATTTTTCTCACATACTGTAAATGGTTTCACACAGCCTGTACAGATGATTTACTGAAGCTCCAGATTGGCTAATAGTTTTACCCGACTACTTCTCTGCTCAGTGAATTCTAAACTTAGTATGTACAAAACAGGTTTGCAAGCTGAAAAAAATACAATCTTGCCGGGAAAGATCATTTTAGTCTTGCTAGGAGCAAAGAGAGTTATTCTATGGTGCACACTCATTAAGGTCTCAATTAAAATGGAGAAATTATTAACCTCACGACAGCATGTAATCCCAAACCAGTAACATGTCAGCATGCCCAGTCAGATTTTAACGCCATAGTGGTAAACCACAGAAATGACAATTAGCAGTAGTTGTTTTCAATGCTTAGGAGTACGTTTATAGAGAACACTTGCAGTCCACAAGTGGCATACATCTTTTTTAGTGCCCTGCTTCTCTCTGGGACAAGATGTGTTGTCGGGCCGCCAGGCTAATCAGAAACAGAGTGACCCATTTTGTACATGCCCCCGCTTCATCTAAGGAGACACAAAGCTGTCCTGTGTTTGAAAGGGCTCCTAAACAAAGATGAATGCCAGACACAGGAAGCGGAAAGGTTGTGGCGACACCTCTGCATGCCCCCAAACATGGAAAGAACTGTGAATGTCCCAAAAGTGTTTTAGCCAACACCAGGACCCGCCATCACCCTGACCTCGGAGCCCCCATTGCATTCATATTAGTACACTGGACAGGGGTAACAAGTCAATTAATCAGTTCTATAATTAGAATGAGGTTATTTGTTTGAATGTACTGAAGGAAACACTGCAATGAAAATACAGTGATAAAAAATACTACAATTTACCACAATTACTATTTTCTAGGGGTGTAACGGTACACAGAAATTTCGGTTCGGTACATACCTCGGTTTAGAGGTCACGGTTCGGTTCATTTTCGGTACAGTAAGAAAACTACAAAATATAAATGTTTTGGTTATTTATTTACCAAATTTGTAAACAACGGCATAACATACATATCCACACAGGGTCCATTGCCAGGGTTAATGTGGTCAACATATATAAAATAAAAACTTAATAAGATAAGGCTCAGAATGGTTTCTTAACAAAACCTTTCTACATATAAAGTGCTTTTTTTGATTGATTGATTGAGACTTTTATTAGTAGATTGCACAGTACAGTACATATTCTGTACAATTGACCACTAAATGGTAACACCCCAATAAGTTGTTCAACTTTTTTAAGTCGGTGTCCACGTTAATAAACATTAAACTGCCTCAAATTGTTGCTCAGATTAAATAAAATGACACAACTGTTCTTCTACATATAAAAAGTGCAACATTAAACAGTTTCAAGTCAACTCAGCCTCAGATTAACTTTTCTTTTCCCCCCCAGCCTGGCTAACTTGGCAGTAAGAGGATATATGGGCTCATTGTTCTTCCACCATAGAAGTGGGTCAAAATCTAGTTTCTCTCTCTGCTCTGCTCTAATGCAATATGGACTTATATCTGCTGCTATAAAAACATTTGTTATTGCTTTAGCCCTGCCTGACTCGCCGAGGAGAGGCTGCTTGAATGCGGTGGTGACGCTTCAAATGGGTTAGCATGTGTTATGATAGTAGCGTATGTGTGTGTGTGTGGCCCTTTATTATGTGACAGCATGTGAGGTGAGTGTGTGGGCTAGCGAGGTGAGGGAGCGGTAGCGTGAGTGCGGGGAGTGGCTAGTGTTTTGTTGGATTGGCTGTGTGCAAGACCTCAATAAAGCCACGATTTGCAACTTATCACTGGACTCGTCATTTACCCTGGAGTCTGGAGCTGTGGAGACTCACTGCCGGGTAGAGTGAAGGGTGTTGCCCCCGAGAATACATCGGCCCTGGAGGAGTGTCTCCCATGCGCTCCTCGACTACGGTCTGGGAGCCGGAAGCAGGAAAGGTGCAACACATGTTTGACGTGTTGTCAGAAGCAGCTGCTGAACAATGTCGGCAAACCTCTGTCCTCCATTGTTGTATCGCGCAGCCAAAGTGTTCCCAAACGGGAGATCTTAACGAGGCAGGAGGGTCTTCCAGCTCTGGCTTTTACATGTTGTCCTAGCCCGGTCGCTGCTAGCATGTGTACTTGTTCGGTACACCTCCGAACCGAACCAAAACCCCCGTACCGAAACGGTTCAATACAAATACACGTACCGTTACACCCCTACTATTTTCTAGACTAAACTATGTAATAGACAAGTTGAACAGGCAGTTAATAATAATAAATAATTGTTTAGAATTAATTAAATTGTTGATTAATCACATCTTAAATCAACTGAGTAGTTGAACTACAACCATGCAGATCCCCACTATAGATGCACAGTAAGACATTTGGCATGTAAAAATTAGTTCAAAACATTCAAGTTGACTACAATTGTACAGTAATGTCAAAAGATCTGGGTTTTTCCTTTCCATCCTTTGTAACTGAGCTACTGTGTGGAACAATTTCTCTTGGGGATCATTAAAGTTTGTCTAAGTCTAAGTCTAGTAGTGGTCCTGGGAGAATCCATTTCAAGAGATTAACAGTTATCAAACTAAGTCCAATCTCCAATTGGTGAGTTCACTTGTTGCAGTCGCAGAAGGCAGAACAGTTAAAACGAGTTTTAGCCATGTCGCATGCAAAAGAGATTAACACAGAGTTGTAATTTGGGTGGATGGCTCAGAAAACAAGGAGTGCCACATAAAAGCTGATCATCCCAAGTGCTGGGGGACAAGCTGCAGTATGTCATGGTGACAGCACTACCATCTGACCGATACTATACGCAGAGAAACACATAAAGACGGAAACTCACCAGAGCTATTTCAGTGACTTTCTTAAAACCCTGGTTGGGGCAAAGCCTTCAATTTTAGGCCCTTCTGTGGTGCAGGAAATCAACCCTTTCTAATTACACAGTGCTGCCCCAAGACGAAGTAAAAATGATTATAGTGCCATGCATGCTCAATTTTCTTCATCAAAGTCAATGGCCAGAGCCCAATAGGACAAGCACAACCCATAGAGTACAGTTGAATAGTATATAAAAACATGGATTTTGGACATAAAATGCATTAGACATGGTACAAATCACTTATTGCTAGGGATGTATATCGTTAGGATTTATTCGATACCAATATCGATATTCCTTAACGATACCAGTATTCACCTGTACTCCTATTGGTATTATATGTAATACATATAAATAAAGATGTGAAATATATATTTTTTTATTACCATTTTTATTAGCAGAAGAGGTTGTACACCAGTAAAACGATGCAACATCTCACAGCTGGGAAGTCTTTTATCAACACTTGCTTTTTAGGTCAAATTGCGTGACGCAATCAAACATGAAATTAGAAACTTTTTGGTGCATTGACTAAAAAAATGCTTGATTATGATCCAGATACAAAGTTCTTCTCCAACAGCCAAACTAATTGTTTATATTACACAAAGGGACAATACAATACCAGCATTAAATCCAACAATAATGTTGTGTTCCGGTCGCATATTTTTCACTCCCGACCCAAGGGGTGCAGTCCACCCTTTTCCGACTGAGAACCATGGCCTCAGATTTGGAGGTGCTGATCCTCATCCCAGCAGCTTCACAATCTGCTGCAAACTGCCCCAGTGAATACTGAAGGTCCCAGCCCGATGAAGCCAACAGGACCACATCATGTGCAAAAAGCAGTGATGCGATCCATAAAGATAATGAACAGGACCGGTGACAAAGGGCAGCCCTGGCGGAGTCCAACGTCCTTTGGGAACATGTCTGACTTATTACCGGCAATGTGAACCAGACTCCTGATGCGCTTGTACAGGGACCGCATGGCATGTAACAAAGGATCCTGGACACCCAACTCCTGGAGCACCCCCCACAGGACACCGCGAGGGACACGATCGAAGGCCTTTTCCAAATCCACAAAACACATGTGGACTGGTTGAGCAAACTCCAATGCCCACTCCAGTACGCTAGCGAGTGTATAAATCTGGTCCTGTGTTCCACGACCAGGACAAAAACCACATTGCTCCTCCTGAATCCAAGGCTCGACTAACGGCTGGACTTTCCCCGGGAGGCTGAGAAGTGTGATCCCTCTATAATTGGAACACACCCTCCAGTTCACCTTCTTAAAAAAGGGGACCACCACCCCGGTCTGCCAATCCAGAGGTACCGCCCCAGACTTCCACGTAATGTTGAAGAGACGTGTCAGCCACGGCAGTCCCACAACATCCAGAGCCTTGAGGTATCGGGGGCGAATCGGTAAGAGGATGATTACAAAAAGGAAAACGTGCCGAAGGCACGGGAAGCTACGGCAAAGCTTAACAAAGGACAAACACAAGGGTAGAAGCAAGAAGCTAGAATACATGAACTTACATGAAAGAATCAACATAACGATCGTGTGTAGCGAACATGACTGACAGACTGAATGAATGGTGAGGCAGGTATAAATAGCTCTATGGTTAGTGATCAGGAGCAGGTGAGCGACCCAACCACTAATCAGAGGCAAGTGCAGAGAATCAGCACCCATGGAAATGGACAAAACTAAGGAGGGTGTTGAAAACAGAAATAAACTAAGGATATTAAGAACTAAACATAACATGACTCGGGCAACGGATCATGACAAAAAAACTGTGTAATTCATCTCAACAGCAGGAGTTTGTACGCAAAATACAACAATATGAAGCATTTTTTGGGACAATTCAACAAACCATTCAAAGTGATCGCTACATCACAGACATGGATCAATACTGAAAGAGCAATACATTTTGAACTGGAAGTATATGAACTACATTCATTAACAGAACCAACAAGACTGGAGGTGGAGATAGAGTTTATAACCAAGTTTATAACCATTGAAATATGGCATGAAAAATACAAAAATGTACTGATCAGCTATATATTTAGTACACCTAAGTCAAGTATTGAAAAGTTTGAGGATTGGATTAAGGCAACTTTTACTGAAATCATCAAAATAGTTTTTTTATGTGGTGACTTCAATATTGACCTCAAGTCGCTTCGCCTAATGGTACCTGTCCGGAGGAAGCTGACAGGTAAAAATACAAATAGACAGAGCAGATATTGAAAGAGTGGAAGAAACTAAATTCCTGTGTGTAATAATAGATGACAAAATGGACTGGAAATCTCATATTAAGTGGCAAGAAATAGTTCAATAATGAATAAGGTAAAATATCTAATGGACAAAAATGACTCCATGTTCTTTACTGCTCGCTAGTATTAGCATATCTAAGTTATTGTGCAGAAATATGGGGAAATAACTACAGAAGTACATTACATTCACTAATGCTGTTACAAAAATGATCAGTCAGATTAAAACACAATGTTGAATATGGAGAACATACAAACCCTTTATTTATTGAATCAAAAATATTGAAATTCAATGATTTGATGCGTTTTCAAAAAGGTACAATTATATACAAAGAAAACTATAACCTTCTACCCAAGAATGTACAACATTTCTTCTTCACGAAAGAGGAGAACTATATAACCTTAGAGAAAAATGTAACCTGCATGCACGTACAACACTTAAAACCCTGAGCATATCAGTATGTGGAATTAAATTAGGGAATGGATTATCGGCAAATAAATCAAACAGTGTAGTGATATGAGCCACTTCAAGAAGCTGTTCAAACTGAAAGTGTTTACAAAGTACAAGGAAGAATAATTTTGATGAATACCTTTTACCTTATTGAAAATGAAAAGTAACTAATCTCATTATGGGAATTATTACTGACTTAACTTGCTATCAAGAGAACTGTTGTATTTCATTGATATAAATGATGTTACAATATGACAATAGGAAGTGATCATATGTGTCAGTAATAGCAATGAATTGGAAAAGGGGTAGGATTAAATAAGCTTTGCTTCTTCCTACTCATATTCAGAAATGTTGTAAAGATAAATGAGAATTAGGGATGATGTTTGATAAGAAATTATCGAGTTCGAACCCATTATCGAATCCTCTTATCGAACCGATTCCTTATCGATTCTCTTATCGAGTCCAGATAGGTTGTTGTATATGGAAAAAAACACAATATTTGGTTTAACAAATCACTTGACATTCTCTACTGCTCGCTACTATAGTATTACCATATCTGAGTTATTGTGCAGAAATGTGGGGAAATAACTACAAATGTGCGCTACATTCATTAACCGTGTTACAAAAAAGATCAATTAGACTGATATATAATGTTGGATATAGAGAACATACAAACACTTTATTTATTGAGTCAAAAATATTAAAGTTCGATGATTTGGTAAAATTGCAAACAGCTAAAATGATGTGGAATTAAATGATGGAATGGATTAAGTAAAGAAGTTAAACATTGTACTGATATGATCCAGTTCAAGAGGTTGTTCAAATGAATAGTGCTTACAAGGTACAAAGAAGAAGAATTATGAGAAATACTTTCAACCTTATTGAAAATAAGATATTCTTCATCTCAGTATATTAATAATGACTGAATTAATTAATTACATATTACAAAACTGTTGTATATACTAATTCACAGATATTTTATTATAAAGAGGTCAGTAAATGATGTATATATTTGTCGGATCATGTTTTGTTTAGTTACAGTATGTTCTGTTAGTTTTGGACTTCCTTAGTTGTTTTGTGCACTTTGGGGGTTTGTTTTAGTCACCATGGTTACTTATGATTTTCACCTGCCTTGTACGCGCACCTGTTGCTCATCAGAGACTCTATTTAAGCCTGCCTTTTCCGGTCACTCGTCGTGGCTTCATTGCTTGCATTTGCAACAGTTACGTTGGCATTCTGGTTTTGGAGCTCATGATTCCTGTGCTAAAGTTACCTTAGCTTCTAGTATTCCTGTGCTAAGTAAGTTTTTGCTTTAGCTTCTCGTGCGAACGGCACGCTTTCTTTTTGTTTCGTAATGTGTATGATTTATGAGAAATAAATAATCTCCTACCTGCATGCTTTCGTCCGGAGCCGTCAGTTTTGCGTCCAGGGAGAACGAACGCTGCACCCCACCGTGACAAATGACTGAGCTACGTGACGTCATTTCTTGTGATGTCTCACGGGGCATTTTTTGTCGGGACGGGATTCATTCCCAGGGATTCGAATAAAGAACCAACTCTTTTTCTTTACTATAGTGGTCTCGATAACGGGTACCGGTTCTCAAAAAGGGATTCGAGTCCAAGGACTCGGTTCTTTTCTTATCAAACAACCGGGAAAATCGGTTTCGAGCATCATCCCTAATGAGAATGTGTAAATTGTATGATGTATCATATTGTGACTGCATACACGTTCAAAATAAACTTAAACCAACCGATCAACAAGTCAACTATGTTTGAAATGCAAGGTGCAATGCAGTTGTTATGTCATCATCTTGTAAATACCACACGGATCCATCATTGTGTTTCTTTTCATAACAATTACACTCAGCTGGAAATAATATGTATGTATGGCATTTATGTGTAGAACACATACCTTTTATATCATGTCAAATATATCATATAAATCAATACAATCGTCCAGTTTGTAGAATCAAGAGATAAAACACACTGAAACACTATAAAAAAGGTGTGTTTTGATGCCACGTAAACGCATGGCAATGAACTGACGTCAGACGGTGACTTGAGAGTGACTCTTCATTAGATGCTATATTGATATATATATATATATATATATATATATATATATATATATATATATATATATATATATATATATATATATATATATATATATATATATATATATATATATACACCAGTGTTTCCCACACATTCATTTATTTGTGGCGGCCCGCCACGAAAGAATTAAGGCCGCCACAAATAGAATTATTTTTATTTATTTTTTTGTCCTGTCCAGCTTCTCAGGCAAATCATACAGTTGATGTAGATGCCCATATCGGCTGTTCAGATTTACTTTACAAAAGAGAAGTGTAGGATCAAGATTTTTGGAGCTCTTTGTTCAGTGGATCAGATGTTTGATGAAGCTTTGTGTCTATCTACCACCACTACTGTTTTCTGTTTATTTGTTACTGACTGTGGCAGGACACCTCTGCCTCTGTTTCACTTTATGTTGCTGGTAAATAATATGGTTGTAGTAGTAGGCTAAAGTTGAATTATTTAGTATGCACTAATTAAAGGGGCAGAGCTTTAAGAGACATTTTAGCTTATATATGTTTATAAGATATATTTTTTGTAAGAACCACAATTAATAAATATATTTCAGTGAATAACTTATTGTTCAAATCTGTATATAAATATGTACATAAAGTGTTGTAATTATATTGTAAAATGGATGGATGGACGTTTAAAACAAAACTGTTATTGTTAATTAGTAAGTATACATTTTTTGAGCCTTTTTAGAGAAAATCATATAATTGTACTAAATTATGCAAATTACTCGATGATGTCAGGGTGACCACGCCCATAGCCACGCCCCCACCGCCACAGGTATCTTGGCAGTTTATGGGAAACACTGTATACATATATATATATACTTGAATTTGTGTACTTCTTTGACTGGATTAATATTGGTCTGTGTGAGTAAGCGTGTTCACTTTAAACTCTCATTATTGTGCGTGTCTTTGAGAAACTTTTGAGGAAATTGTTGTTAAAAACTTTTTTGTGGTGCTGCTTCCTTATTTGTGATTATTCCAAGCTGATCTTTTTATGTGCTTTGTAGCAGCTGCAGCTGACGTGAATGTGACAGCGAGTCATAATTACAATGGTCAGTTGGATAGAAAAAAATATCCATATTATTTGTCCAGAGCCATATCATTTGTCCAAAATCTTAACGGTTGTCTTGGACTGGCCGAATTAGTACTTGGTATACATCCCTACTTATTGCTGCAATCTTGTGGGATAGGTTTACTTTCCTAAAATGATATTTTTGTTGTTACTCAGCCAGCGTTTGTGGGTCTGATGGACCCGTTGCATTTTGTGGGTTTTAATGCCTCACAATGAAAAACTTTTATGTTAAAATACTGAACAGATGTTTATTGGGATAAGGTAAACATCTGTTCTCTGCCAGTTTCTGCATCCCACAGGGATTCTTCTTTTGTGTTTCTGCACCTGCGGTTCCCACACAAGGTTGCAACATTGTTTGTCAACACTGTCTGCTCTCATTTTCTCGCACATTTGACCCTCTGATGTTCTGTGTACCTACACTCTGTCCTTTTCCTGTCTAGGCCTGCCGTGTGTGTGTGTGTGTGTGCGTGTACAACACACACACACACACACACACACACACACACACACACACACACACACACACACACACACACACACACACACACATACACACACACACACACACACACACATAACATACATTTCCACACTTCTATTAGCCCTGGGTCCAGTGGACCCGGACATCTCATATGTAATAGAAATGTGTAGGGGGGGTGTATAGTGTGTGGTCATTAAATATCCATCCATCTATCCATTTTCTACTGCTTGTCCCTTTTGGGGTCGCGGGGGGTCGCTGGAGCCTATCTCAGCTGCATTCGGGTGGTAGGACAAGTCGCCACATCATCGCAGGTCATTAAATATGTATTCTGATATATGTTCTTCACAGAAAATGAGCCAAAGTCAGTGAGTCTCAGTTTGAAAAATTTATTAATTGTATCATTTTTCTTTTAATAAAAAATGAAAACATGTCCCACAGACCCGGACGCCACACACAGTAATATTGTGGTAGATTAGGAGATGCAATCAAAAAGAGAAGTTAGATAATATTCAAGGCTAGGTCATTAGATAATGATGTTAGTTGACTTGGGGCATAGAGCAAATAATAAAGAGATGATTGAGTCATTTGAATACATTAGCACTCCAACACCTTTTTAATGTTTAAGAAGGTGGCGTTATCTGATGCATTGTTGATTAGGCAGTGTAGTCAGTTAGTTCTAACAAGTACTACCAACAAAAAAAGGCGACGGCATTGCGATATTAAGACTTGGTTGGAGGAAACTCAAGAGAAGGTATTATTTTGATCTAATCTTGGCATGTGCACAAAAACAGGCAGTGACATACTGAAAATATTGCTTAAAGCAGCGTTTTTTTAAAAATGTAACTCTAGAATCTATCAAACGGAGAGTGTGCAGGTGTAACTAATGTTGTGAACGGGTTAATCTATATAATAATACTTATGTAGTTTAATTCGACCATGTCTGGAAAAAAAAATAACGTTGACTTCAAGATATATATTTAAGCAGTGTACAGTTTCAAACAATTAATTATAATACTTTTAGAAAGAGTGGGGCAGGGTTTCATTTGCAATCTGGGAGCGCCTCCACACACTAACATCTTGTAGACATACAACGGGTTATAAAAGTGACGGTGGAGCAAAATGTACGCACAATTTACACCAAGGCATATCGAATATATATTATGTAGACCACAAGAAAGTGTTTTAAATGTAGATTAAAATCATCATAAGTCTCCTTTAATAGGAGTGCATCTGAATATCATTGTTGGACTGACTGTCTTTAAAGTTATTCATACAGCACAGTACATAATCAGTCCAAGATCTTTCACTACTGGGAGAATCAATGTCAGATGTTGCACAATTAACCAACAAAATTAGTAAACCACCATTAGTTCATTTAAACATGATTCAGTTTCAAATACCGTAATTTCCGGACTATAAGCCGCACCTGACTATAAGCCGCACCAGCTAAATTTAGGGGAAAATACAGATTGCTCCATATATAAGCCGCACCCGACTATAAGCCGCAGGGTTTTGATGTGTAATTAGCGTAGTATATAGGGGTTCCTGCTACCACGGAGGGGATTGTCGGGACAGAGATGACTGTTTGGGAACGCAAAGCGTCCCATTTATTAACAATAAATCTTTCAATCATTCAATCAAACTTTCACATCTTTGACATGGCGAACAGCATTCGTGCAGAGTACAAATAATACAACGGTGCAAAGTAATACAAAGTGCTCGCCTGTACGTTATCAAAATAACCAGCCTACCGCTATATGAAAAGTCAGTCTTTAATCATTGTGTCATCGTCTTCCTCCTGCGTACTAAAACCACCGAAATCCTCTTCGTCGGTGTCGGAGAAGAACAGGCCGTAAATAAGCCGCACCCTTGTATAAGCCGCAGGGACCAGAACGAGGGGAAAAAGTAGCGGCTTATAGTCCGGAAATTACGGTAGTTACTTAATTGTGCACAACTACTCTTATTACAATGTACTATGACATGCACATTTTTATTGTAGACACTATAACCACATCATATGTCAGGACAAGCGGTAGAAAATGGATGGATGGATGGATGTAATTTTTTGTTTGGTTGTTATGTTTATTTACGGTACGGAAGCAAATATGAGTTTTTTTCCCCTATTGAAAAAAAGTCTAAAAAGATAATTTCATGTTTGAGGTCCAGAGATTTATTCATGCAAACCAACAGTTGGCTCTAGTATTCAAGTGTATCCAGTAGCATTCCGAAAAGCCTTTTTAATATAAAGATGGTTGACCTTTAATCAAATGGTGTTCCTTAAAATAAATACATTTAAAGTACAGTACAGTATGAAAGAAAAAAAACTACAACATCTGCAATTTGTGATCCCTGACACAACACTGCATTAACAACTATCATTCATCTTAAGCTGATAGAACCACTGGGGTTTTGGGTTACTTTGAAAACTGCTGTCATGCACCACAGTATTTAGCTACATTCACAAATGCCAGCAAAAACTTTGCTTAAGGCCTTAAGTTAACTATGTCCAAAGGCTCTGCAATGGACCATCATCACACAGGGGAAACATTCACTGTGGTCAAAAGTCTCTTTTGGGGGGAAGAAATGGACGATGTGTATACCAAACCAAATACACACACAAAAAAGTCCAGACCAACCAGACAGTTAGCCAATAGTCCAGAATCAGGCTGTATCTTGGTTTGGGGTTGTGTCGGTGCCTTTGGCAAAAGTAAAATGTATTTAGTCTTTAGTCTTGGCATCATTTATTCTAAAAATAATTTCAGTGAGCAACACATGGCGCTTGTAAAACCACCTTCTGGACACATGAAAGTAGGAAGCCAGGGGGAAGAGTCTATAGGTGTTGGACTGGTCTGCTGAACCAACCTGGTCTCATTAAATTACAGTGTTTAAAAAATTTGAAATGTGACCATGTATAGTACATATTATTACTATTTTGCACAATTGTTTTAAAAATAAATAAATAGTGAATTTCCTTAGTTTTTTAACTTTATTTTGGTTTTATGGAAAAGAAACATGTAATTCCTATGACGCTTTTCTCTAATGAAATATAAGTTCAGGTGCAAAAACGCCATTCCGACGATTTTGAGCAGTGAGTCACACTAAATAGTCACACCATTCTCTACCAGGAGGTAAAACCCAATTATCCGCAAAAGCGACTTATCTTTCGCATTTCCATTCATCCATGTATTTTCTACCACTTGTTTGTTGGTTGCGGGGGTGCTGGAGCCTATCCCAGCTGCACTTGGGCATTTCACTGTTGAAATGCCCAAGTATGTAATGTAAGTAATGTATATAATGAAGATGATGTAGATGATGCATATGGGAATTTTGTCAACACCTTTCTAACACTCTATGATAAACATTGCCCATGGAAAGAACTTAGTAAGAAGCAAAAGAAAAACAACCAACCGTGGATGACAAAAGGACTGAAAAATGCTTGTCACAAAAAAAACACATTGTATCGAATATTTATAACACAAAGATCTATAGAGGCAGAAAATAAGTATAAGAAATATAAAAACAAGCTAATTGGTATACTACGAACATGTAAGAAGGAATACTACAGTCAATTATTAAACAAGAACAAAAACAACATGAGAGCAACATGGGGCATCCTAAATAGCATCATTAAAAATGGTGCTAAGAAAGATTACCCCCAGTACTTTCTAGATGGACATACAAAAAATGACAATATGAACCAAATAGCTGAACGTTTCAATGATTATTTTGTTAATATCGGAACAAATCTGGATCGAAGAATTCCAAATGCAGATGATGGGTCAGTTGAGGACTTGAGTGAGCTCATAGACAGAAATCCCAATTCCATGTTTCTTAAAAGTGTAACAAAAGAAGAAATAATCAAAATTGTAAAAAATTGTAAATAGAAGACTTCAACTGACTGTCATGGAATAGATATGGTAACGATAAAAAAAGGTTATAGAAGACATTTCAGAACCTCTGACATATATCACCAATGTATCATTTTTAACCGGAAAATTCCCAGACAAAATGAAAATTGCAAAAGTCGTACCAATCTATAAGAATGGAGACGTACACCAGTTTACTAACTACAGACCAGTTTCATTACTTCCACAATTCTCCAAAATCATGGGAAAATTATTCAATAGTCGATTAGATTTATTTATTAACAAAAGTGGGACGCTCGTGGAGAACCAATATGGATTTCGAGCAAATATCTCAACATCAATACCATTAATTAAAATAACAGAGGAAATTACCAATGCAATAGATGGTAAAGAATGTGCGGCAGCAGTATTCATGGACTTAACAAAAGCATTTGATACAATTAATCATGATATTTTAATACAAAAATTAGAACGATATGGCATCAGAGGTTTGGTATTGAACTGGGTAAGAAGCTATTTAACCAACAGGAAGCAATATGTGAAGATGGGTGAAAATATGTCAACACGGCTAGATATATCCTGTGGTGTGCCGCAGGGATCAATACTGGGACCAAAATTGTTTAATCTTTATATAAACGACATTTGTAAAGTTACAAAGGACTTAAAGTTAGTTTTATTTGCAGATGATACAACTGCTTTCTGTTCAGGAGAGAACACACAGAAGATAATACAAATAATAACAGAAGAAATGAACAAATTAAAAAGATGGTTTGACAAAAACAGACTATCTTTGAATCTCAGAAAAACTAAAATAATGCTATTTGGTAATAGTAGGAAAGAGCATCATACGCAAATACAAATAGACGGAGTAGACATCGAAAGGGTAAAAGAAACCAGATTTTTGGGAGTATTAATAGATGATAAAATGAACTGGAAATCTCATATACAAAACATACAACATAAGGTAGCAAAAAACATTTCAATAATGAATAAAACAAAACACGTCCTGGGCCAAAAATCACTTCATATTTATTACTGCTCACTAGTGTTACCATATCTGACTTATTGTGCAGAAATATGGGGAAATAACTACAAATGTGCGCTACATTCGTTAACCATGTTACAAAAAAGATCAGTTAGAATAATACATAATGTTGGATACAGAGAACATACAAACCCTTTATTTATTAAGTCAAAAATATTAAAGTTTGGTGATTTGGTAAAATTGCAAACAGCTAAAATGATGTACAAAGCAATCTATAACCTGCTACCAAAGAATGTACAACATTTCTTCTCAACTAAAGAGGAGAAATATAACCTTAGAGGAAAAAATAATTTAAAACATTTATATGCACGTACAACACTTAAAACTTTTAGCATAACAGTATGTGGAATTAAATTATGGAATGGATTAAGTAAAGAAGTTAAAAATTGTACTGACATGATCCAGTTTAAGAGGTTGTTTAAATTAATAGTGCTTACAAAGTACAAAGAAGAAGAATTATGAGAAAAACTTCCAACCTTATTGAAAATATTCTTCATCTCAGTATGTTAATAATGACTGAATTAATTAATTACATATTACAAACTGTTGTATATACTAATTCATAGATGTTATTTTATTATATAAAAAGGTCAGTAAATGATTTTATATAATTGTAAATGCTTTGAAGTGGGAAAGGTGTAGGATTAAATAAGCTTTGCTTCTTCCTACTCCTTTTCGGGCATGATGTAAATGAAATGATATGAAATTGTGTGATGTATTATGATGTAAATGTTTTCATGTTCGAAATAAACTAAAAGAAAGAAAAGAAAGAATATTCCGTTTTATTTCAGAAACGGACAAGCGACCTGCTCTCTTTGTGGCACAAACAGGCAAATCAGTGCATCGAAATTTGATGATGTCATCCAACTTGGTGTCAGTTTTACCGTGATTTTAACCTAATCAAAGCATCAATAATGAGTAACTTTGACAAAATCAGTGAGTGTATGTTGCCCTCGCCGACTGGGTGCAAAAGGAGATGCTTTCCTGATAAATCTGAGCGGCCCGTGAGCAAGAAAAGCCGACACAGTGCGGTGGGAAAAATCCTGTCTATACCCTGTGAACATAATGTACAGGATACATGAGTAGTCACTGCTCTTCCGAATGACGAACTAAATAGTGTGT
Organism: Entelurus aequoreus; assembly: GCF_033978785.1. Taxonomy (NCBI): domain Eukaryota; kingdom Metazoa; phylum Chordata; class Actinopteri; order Syngnathiformes; family Syngnathidae; genus Entelurus; species Entelurus aequoreus. The sequence goes on from NC_084744.1 coordinate 44,205,844, forward strand.
TTACTCTGCTGTTGTTGCTTTGTGACGTAGCTTAATGAAACGTTGTTTGGAGTTATCTGTTTCGCTGCAAAATGTGTACAAAATATTCAACATAAATTTTTTTTGTAATAAAGGTGCATTGCATTTTGGTTGTTCGAAACAATTCAATTGTAACCCAGATCAGCACCACAAAACACTTTGATGTACTCAAAACAAGGAAAATGGATGTATCTGTTTTTGCTTCAGGACTCTATATATAGAAACATTACATTTGAGTTTTGTACTCTTTATTTTCACTGTCCTGTCATTATATAGCTGCACATCGCAGCACAATTTAATTAAACAACAAAGGCTATGAAAATGAAAAAAGGCTATAATTTATGCAAATTCTTTCAGGGGCCAGACAAAGCCCGATGCCCATAGGACAATCAAGCAAATAGGTAGTTCTCCTGCTCCACTGAGTGCCAGTGTGGAATCCCTGTGCATTTCTGAGACCTGGGTGACAGTCTGACAAAGCTGTCATGGTTAACACACTGCAACCCACAGTGGGAAAAGAGCCCGTTGACAAGGACAACAGAAGACTGGGGGGAGGGTCTTGGGTTTTTACTGCTGATCTCAAATGATGATGAAGGATAAACGAGATTTGATGGGTTTCAATGAGATGTAAATCTCCCTAGTTAAAATATTCTTAAATAACCTCAGATGTCATTACACATTTGTTTTAATCAAGATATATTTGATAATACAAAGAGATTGAACACATACTTTTTACATCTTAGACAGCAAAGGATTCAAACCTGTTCAACTGACCAGGACTGCATTAAAGTATCTTTGCTGGTGGTCCCAGATGTTGACTTTAAGATTGTTGTCAAAAAAGAGAAACACTCATTTTAGATGTCTAAAATCAGATTTTTAGATGCCTCTGATAAAAGGAGCAACATTCGCTTTTTCATAGAAAGTTAAGCTTTAACATTGTACTTCAGGAATGACACGCATGACAGCCGACCTGTTCAGATCAAAAAAATATGACTGAGTGGCTCGGGTCCACTGCTCTGCAGTGGCCTGTTCTCAGGAATGCCTTCCATCCTGGCCCCTGGGGAGGACAAGCGCGGGGATATGTGTGTGTGTGTGTGTGTGTGTGTGTGTGTGTGTGTGTGTGTGTGTGTGTGTGTGTGTGTGTGTGTGTGTGTGTGTGTGTGTGTGTGTGTGTGTGTGTGTGTGTGTGTGTGTGTCTCTGAGAAAAGGCGTAGATGAGGAAAGTATGGGGGAGGATTTTCTCATAAAAGAGCAGTATAAATGGGCATGGGAATAAACTGAATTTTTCTTGAAGGAAAAGAAGATAGATGATGCCATATTACTCAAGTGGAGGGAGGTATACTAATATAGGAACTGAACTAAAAAGACATTACTGAGTCTGAAGTGCTAATACTTCAATATACACAATTAGTATTATTGCAGGTAATACACGCCCCAAAGACTTGTTGATGTTATAAATTAGCAGCATGTTTGGTTGGTGTGAGGTCCTATCTGTCTCTGGAGGCATCCATAGTGTCGGACCAAGCATGAAGGGCACATGGTATACTCCATCGCCAAGACAGATTAGACGTCACTTCTACAAGAGATGCAAGATAACCTTGCGGGAAGGTACAAGAGAGGGCTCCATTCCAAACCGAGCATGCCATGGTGACACGCATAGAAAACAACATGATGGGCGCCTTGTCCAAAGTGCCCTACATGGACTAGGGCAGTCACATCAGGAGATCATGGAATCCATTAATGAGGCACTCCAAGCCTGTCGGATATGGTCTTCAAACCGGGTTCAGAGTATGTTTATGAGGCACAGTTACAATATCAAATTGATTTTGATTGCATTTGAAAAAATTGCACATCTAAACTAAACCAAAGTTGTTTATGACGAACAGAAAGAACATTTGTATTCATCCGTTTTGAGACATATCAATATTTAAGTACAATGAAATCGAATCGTGATTACCGTATTTTTCGGAGTATAAGTCGCACCGGCCGAAAATGCATAATAAAGAAGGAAAAAAACATATATAAATCGCACTGGAGTATAAGTCGCATTTTTGGGGGAAATTTATTTTATAAAACCCAACACCAAGAATAGACATTTGAAAGGTAATTTAAAATAAATAAAGAATAGTGAACAACAGGCTGAATAAGTGTACGTTATATGACGCATAAATAACCAACTGAGAACGTGCCTGGTATGTTAACGTAACATATTATGGTAAGAGTCATTCAAATAACTATAACATATAGAACATGCTATATGTTTACCAAACAATCTGTCACTCCTAATCGCTAAATCCCATGAAATCTTATACGTCTAGTCTCTTACGTGAATGAGCTAAATAATATTATTTGAAATTTTACGGTAATGTGTTAATAATTTCACACATAAGTCGCTCCTGAGTTAAGTCGCACCCCCGGCCAAACTATGAAAAAAACTGCGACTTATAGTCCGAAAAATACGGTAATCGATTTAGGACGTTATGAAATTAAATCGAATTGATTTGGGAAATTGGCCCTGATAACCGGCCCAATAATGATGGATTTTTCACCATTGACGTGTTAATTATGACAGCCGGAGTAAATATATATTTCTAGACTTAATTGCTCTGTGTTTCCATTGAGATTTGGATTCGGAACAGCTTTTGATTGCCATTAGCACAGATCATTAAGCAGAGCTCCTTCCTGGGGCCAGGTGAGGTCATGAGAACGCCACTAACCGCTGGGCAACAGCCGGTTCAGCAACCTTGAATGGAAGTGTCAATAAAGCTGTCCTCCCAAAGAGCAAAAATCTCACAAACAAAACAAGGGGCATAGCCAATTTTATAACTTTGCAAAATGTTAATAATATGTGTCGATTTTTTGCATGTTTGGTGTCATCCTTAATTGGCTTGATTAATGTACCTCTAAAAGCAAAATGTTTATTTACCCAACCGTTGTGTCATTATTTGATACCGAATTATTGTTTTAAATATTTCTTGTTAAACAAATTTGACAATCTGGTAGTTGTTAACATTAAGAGGAAAGACACTCCACTTTAAACTGGAGTAGACAAAAAGCCTTGTCTCTTTGAGGCTGTGCACAAAAGGAACTGCAGGTCATTAGTTCAACCTGTCTCAAATCTTCATGAGCCATGCATAGCAAGACATTCATCTACAGACACAATTACAAAAAGGCTCTGTAGTCAAATATGTAGACGACTGCAGTAAGTAGGATAAAACGGGGGGAAAGGGCCTCCCAAGACAAAACTGAACAGAGGTCCCCACAGTCACTCTTAAAGCACCGGTGTGTGTTTTAGAAGAACCCTCTGTTAGCATTACACTTATATGCACTGAAACATCCAGAAAATCCTGATGGTATGAAAGAAAAATGGAAGATAAGACAAAGGAATGTGTTTGCCAAAGCAGGTCATGGTGTAATTAGAAAAGCTTGTGGCCTGCTGACCTCTCAAGCCCGTGAACTGCCATGACAGCCACTATCACCTTTTCAAAGCACATTTTAAAACATCCCGGCATGCAAACTGATAAAACTTGGTCCTTCTCTTTGATGTAAGATATCTTTCCATATGACCACAGATGGGTAAGGGCTAAAGGGGCAGAATGAAGAATAGGGTTTGATTGCTGGTTTGCTGTGTTGTTGATGACATAACCCCTTCTTTAAATGAGACCCTTGTATTTGTTTGGTTTCTTGTCCTTTGCTGTGCTCTCACAACCAGGTCATAGGGTCATCACAGGGAACGCAATGTGGAGTGAAAGAGCCACATTTTGGTATTGGGAGAGTAGTTTGTAGTGGTACAAAGTAGGTCTTTTTTAAACCACAAACACTTTTTCCCCCCAGTAAATTAATCTCTGCCAGTAACTACTGGGCAACAACCACAGTGTCAGATTTAGTTACAGAAGAGTGCTCTATCCTCTATGTCCATATTTAAAATGAAACCTCAGCAAAATAAATGACACTTCTATTTGCCATGAAACAGTGCTATGTGGATGAATATGTTCACATGTGTACAGTGAACCCTAAACATGTGAAGGGCTCAAAAGGTTTGAAAATGACCACAAATTTTCAGAAAAAATATGCCTGGATAGAAAAAAAGTCACTATGTGGGATCAAAAAGAACTTAAAAATGGCATTATTGATTCAATTTCCATTGTTTTTACAATAAAAACGGATCCAAAACAAATCTTAGGAAAACGAGTATACACTGTAATACCATATTGACTTGGTATTAGATTACATTGGCACTAAAGAACTTCTACACAAGTGTATGTTTTAGTGTATTTCCAGTGTTGTCTTATATTTGCGTCAATACAGTAAGATGTGTTTCTTACGTAAAACTATTTTACTGTACAGAACATTCTTCAGTAGTAACTACGGTATATGTGAAAATAAATATATCCCAATCCAAATGTTTGTTGTAAGAAAACAGAAAACAGCCAGACTGGCCAATCAAGATCAATGCTATTCTCGAGAGCCCTTATTTTGTATTTCAGAAGGAGAAAGACAGGGCGTATCTAATGTGGATACACCTGAGGTTTGTGGGCGTGTGCATGCTTGTGTGTATATGAATGTGTGTGTAACTGAAAGATGTGGTTTGAGCTACGCCCTGCTAAATCGTTGCCTGCTGGCTACACAGTGCTTTGGTAGCCGTGTAGGTCGTGTGCACTCAATGGTCCCCTTTGTAAATCTGTTGCATTCTTTTCCCTACCGTTTTAGAATCCTACCTTAACTGTCTGGAGATGAAAATCTACACAAACATGACTGGAAGCCAAAAAAGCAAACATGAGCCCAGGAGCCATTTCACATGTTTTAGTCTAAATTGAAAGACGGGACTTTCACACTAAAGTCAATAAAACTTTATTACGAGGGATTTCCAAGCAATCTGCGTTTGATTTGTTGATAAATTATTTAATTGGAGCTTAACAGCTAAGTAACGTCCTTCATTAGATCTCTTCTGAGCATGTGTGGTACTACAACGACAACTTCTGTCCTGTGAATGTAACAAACAGTATGTCATCTGTGGTGAAGACAGCTTGTGGTTGGCTTACTGCCATGCACTTGTGCGTCTGTCTTGGCGGTAAATAAAACAATCACTATTAACAATTTATGCTTTAATTATTGAATTGTGCCTTCGGGGAAGTACTAATAACAGAACATGGAGATTAAATAAAGCTTCAGTTACATTGAGCAACTACATTAAAAAAACACTACACTGTGGTCCACCTGGGTAAAAAAACGTGCTGGTTTGCTAATACAAGAAAACTTCCAGCCACCATGAAGATCATGTGAGGGAGTTTTTAGAAAATAATTTTAGAAAACCACAGGACAAGGAGGGTGTGTGTCTTAAAATGGATGTGGTAGATATGGCTTGAGAAGAAGCTACCACCCAGCTGTTCGCAGTGAAACACCAAGTCCAGAGGGCAGTCCTGCACTTGAACCAGTGGGCAGACTTTGTTTGGAGCCCTGTTTCTTTTTCAAGTCACACAACGTTATATACAGAAGCGGTTGCATATGCAGAACTTTCGCAGAGCACTGAGAATAATCTGAGCATTTACAGCACAGCAATCCGTAGTGTGCATTTGAATATGTGTTCCTTGACTGATGTATTTGTATATTACTTCTAATGGTATGGGAGATGTCTTCTCTAAACATTCTGAACTCCTATTCCTTTAATGCTGCCTGGACCAGTTGCCTGCCATATTGAGATGTATAATGTGATATCCTGTAGTTCAGTGTTTTTAAACCCTAGAGCTCATTGTTCAGAGTCGTGTATAAAGAGAGTATGGACAACTAATCGAGATTTTTGTAGCAAGGACGTGTGCGGCTGTGCAATTGACTCGTTCTGACGTTAGTTTTCCTGACAAAATAAACTACAAATAATACATCTAAATATAGTTTTATATATACTCCAGCTCATAAACTTACAATTAAACATTATTTTATTTCATCAAAGCAGTATACAGTATTAATTAATAATTTTGGGGCAATTTTGCGGGCGTTTTTGATTCACTCCACCGCTAGATGAATGCAATGTTTAGTGACCAGCGGCTCTCAAACATGTTCGAAACATACGTCAGAAAACACACAACCAAAAAATAAACCTATTACCCTCATTTTGCCAAAATTCTCATTAGCTTTGGAACCACCAATTACAGAGAAAGTATGACTTTAGTGTGAAGTGTGTGAACTGTGGTGTCGCCCTCCAATGTATTGTTTGTAATCACTGCGCTATATATGCCTGTGCTTTTGCTTTTGCTTTTTTGAATGTTTTTCATAGGGTTTTCTGTGGCTTCCTGATTTCATTATTACCATATAAACTTTTTACTGCAATATTTATTAGTTTAGTTTGAAATATTGGAGACAAGTAGAAAATGTGCAATTTGTAAGCCGTTTTGTCAGACAAAGTGTATTAATTCACTGTTACTGAGAGAGTGATATACCACAGGGGTTACTCCTAGATTGCCACTATATGCCTGGTGGTGGGGGCGTTGCTAGGGGCGTGGTCAATATGAAATTATATGTAAACTTTTGACCACGACTGTTATATACAATCGTGGTCAAAAGTTTACATACACTTGTAAAGAACATAATGTCATGGCTGTCTTGAGTTTCCAAAAATTTCTACAACTCTTATTTTATCCTCCTTTTTATTATCCCATTTACTCTCTGTAAAACACCAGTTCCGTTGGCAGAAAAACAGGCCCAGAGCATAATAATATCACCACCACACTTGACGGTAGGTGTGGTGTTCCTGGGATTAAAGACATCACCTTTTCTACTCCAAACCTATTGCTGGGTATTGTGGCCAAACAGGTAATTTTTTGTTTCATCTGACCACAGAACTTTCCTCCAGAAGGTATTATCTTTGTCCATGTGATGTCAGATGAAACAAAAATTGAGCTGTTTGGCCACAATACCCAGCAATATGTTTGGAGGAGAAAAGGTGAGGCCTTAAATCCCAGGAACACCAGGCCTACCGTCAAGCGTGGTGGTGGTAGCATTATGCTCTGGGCCTGTTTTGCTGACCATGGAACTGGTGCTTTACAGAGAGTAAATGGGACAATGAAAAAGGCGGATTACCTCCAAATTCTTCAGGACAATCTAAAACCATCAGCCCGGAGGTTGGGTCTTGGCCGCAGTTGGGTGTTCCAACAGGACAATGACCCCAAACACACGTCAAAAGTGGTAAAGGAATGGCTAAATCAGGCTAGAATTAAGGTTTTAGAATGGCCTTCCCAAAATCCTGGCTTAAACGTGTGGACAATGCTGAAGAAACAAGTCCATGTCAGAAAACCAACACATTTAGCTGAACTGCACCAATTTTGTCAAAAGGAGTGGTCAAAAATTCAACCAGAAGCTTGCCAGAAGCTTGTGGATGGCTACCAAAAGCGCCTTATTGCAGTGAAACTTGCCAAGTGACATGTAACCAAATATTAACATTGCTGTATGTATACTTTTGACCCAGCAGATTTGCTCACATTTTCAGTAGACCCATAATAAATTCATAAAAGAACCAAACTTCATGAATGTTTTTTATGACCAACAAGTATGTGCTCCAATCACTCTATCACTAAAAAATAAGAGTTGTAGAAATGATTGGAAACTTAAGACAACAATGACATTATGTTCTTTACAAGTGTATGTAAACTTTTGACCACAACTGTATATGACTTGATAAATTTGATTTGCAATGATGCATATATTTTATTTAAAAAGGCTAAACAAATGTTTTATGTATATTAAAAAACAAATATTAGTGTTATTAATAATACCATTAATAATATTAATGTTAACATTTATTTCTTATATCATCCATCCATCCATCCATTTTCTACTGCATATCATAAGTATCAGGATCAGAATCAGCTTAAACACAAGGAATTTGACTTGGTAGATATTGCTCTCTTTGTTCAATGCAGTTTCAATTGTTGCCAAATATGCCAAATATGTGAACAATTATTTCCTTCACAATGAAGTCACTGTAAAACTAACCACACTAAAGGGGGAGCTGCCAAAAAGTAATTCCCGCCGCAGTAGCGCGCACACTTGTTAAAGCATTAATGCTGGCCTTTGTCCGTCCACAAATGATTACTACATGTAAGACAAACATTTTATATTTGTGGTTATTATAAGGATATGTGTTTAAAATTATTTAGGCCCTTATCATGTCCAAAAGAATTTAAGAGTTGGCCATATCTATGGTATTAATTATAGTGGACCGTTGTAGATCCAATGTTGATGTGCTAAAACCTCCCTCTTGTTTAAAAGCTACATACAATATTAACTGTTATTTGTTCAAGCACAAATATTCATAAAGAGTTTGGATGTATTTAATAAATCAATGTATTATTGTTGGTTGCCAAAAAGTGATGCAAAGTAACATTTTGATATTAAAATCTCATATGTGCATAAATCACTAGAATACCCTTAGGAGATGTACAGATAACATGTGTCAATATCAAAATATCATTTTGAATCACTAAGATGTCGTTTAGGGTTGATTTTAGCATTTTAAAGGGTACTTCAACACATAAACAGTACAGTAAATGTATTTAATTATCTGTAACCTGTAACATCCAAACACTTGATTAATATTTATCAATGTATATTGCATGAACAAAGATCAGTTAATATTGCATGCGGCTTCTAAACAATAAAATGTTTTAGCACATTAACATCAGTTCAATAACACAATCTCATTATTACCATAGCAATGGCCAATTCTTGTCATTTTCGGACACAATAAAGGCTTAAATCATTCCAAACACATATCCTTACTATAACCACAACTATAAGTGTTTGTCCTACATGTAGTTAGTAATCAGTTGTGGACAGAAGAAGCCTGAAAGAGGAATTCATTTTCGCGGGAATCAATTTTTGACACTGAATCAGTTTTTGGCGTAACACTGATAGCAGCAAATAATATATTTGACTTACGGTTGTGTCTATGTCAGAATCGAGGACTAGCCTAATGATGGCATCATTGCAGGAAAAATGAAATGTGTCCTGATCACTATCTCCCTGGTGGTGTACAAATATCACATGTTAAAGCCACAAAAATTGGTTCTGGCGGTGACTTCCTTATCCCGCAAGGAAAAGCATCTGATTGGCTCTCGTTCATACCTAACCCCCACCCCTATTTCAATGTACGCCATTTAAGAGCTGTGATTTAATTTATTAAAAATTTGTCCCAGCAATCGACAGCATGAAATTAAATATGATTGGATTTCATTTCTGTCAACTTCTTAGTCAACGTGCCTTTGTTTTGATTACTGATCATCTTATTTTTCCCTGCTCGGATGTAAAATAAATAAATACATGAAAAAAAATAAAATAAACAGCTTTCAGACCAGGGCTGGCACGCCTTACTTTGTGGGCCCATGATGGTTCGAAGACGCACACGCCGTAAAGTTGAATATAAAATGTCAACATTATTAGGGTAGTTTGGCTTGAAAAAGAAAAACAATAATTAGCTTAAATTACCTTTCTCTTCAACTTTCTCTACTTACTTTTGCCGGGTGTCAACTCTGTTGGTGCGCGACCAGCTGACGCGCTTCTGACAGACAAGTTAGATGCACGTTGGTTTTTTTTTCTCCAAATAAAGCAATGAGGAATGTTTTTTATAATATTTGAGCTGTTGTTTAAACTTATAGCCAATAAATGGTAAATGGGTTATACTTGTATAGCGCTTTTCTACCTTCAAGGCACTCAAAGCACTTTAACACTTATTTCCACATTCACACACTGATGGTGGGAGCTACTATGCAAGGTGCCAACCACGACCCATCAGGAGCAAGGTTGAAGTGTCACGGCCCCAGGCGCACCTCAGTGCACATTCATCTGTGCGCTGCGCTGCAGCAGGCGGCTGCATTCAATCGGTTCAATCAGCACTCTACACACTTGTCGCTGATGAGCTTCCTCACCTACTTAAGCCAGTTCAAACCTGCGTTCCGGGCCAGAACGTAACAACCTGTTCCCGTACCGTAAGTGACTCGTATCTAGCTCTATGCTCTCTCTCCCTGTGTTTTCTCCTCCTCCGTGTTCATTGTGCGTTGTCCTGGGTCGTGTCTTCCAGCAGCATTCCCCCGTCCCCTGGCTACGAGCTGTGTGTCTCGTCTCCCCGTGTTCCCCTCTGGTTCTCTGGCTGCCCCTCTTGAATCTCGACTGGACACGGATTTTTGACGCCTCGCTATTGCCCCGAACTTCCTGCCTGTTCTCTGGACATTCGAGCTTGCCTTGCCCCTCTTGGACTTCCGCACCTCGCTCAACGCTACCGGTAACACACTACAGCTAATAGCTACACATAGTCACACACCACACACATTTTGGATTAGTTCTCACACTCAATGTCTTATTTATATATATTGTGCATATATATATAAATAAACCTAGAGCTAAACGACGTCCCCGCTGTCTGTGCAGTCTTCTTCCCCTGTACACGTAACATGAAGTGTCTTGCTCAAGGACACAACGAACGTGACTAGGGTGGTAGAAGCCGGGGATACGAACCAGGAACCCTCAGGTTGCTGGCACGGTCACTCTCCCAATCGCGCCACGCGTTCGCTGACATCATGTTGTACTTTTTTTGACAAAATGGCGGCGCATGGGAATGCAGCGGCTCTGCTAACGCTCTTGGGAGTGTAGAGCGATTTGGCAAAAAACACCCGTCATTTCTGTCAATTTCATGGCTGGCTCAAAGCGTGAACACTCTGTGATCACATATGACTGACAGACAATTCTGGATGTGGATGGTTCGGGTCGTTATAGACTGAAAGATGCATGTACGGTGGACCTCCTCGCTAGCATGGGAATACTTCGTGGGCTACATCGAGCGGCCTTTGTAGCAGCGGAGTCAAGTGCTAGCGGTGACCGCCAATGGAGACGACATAGGCGGTGCGAGCGGAAGCAGAAGCGGGGATGCCGAGCTGGGCTAACAACAAAGAGAAAAGCTAACCAAAGAAGCGTGGAGTCTCCGGGTAAGAAGCCATTTAAACTAGAACTAGCCGGCGTCAGGCTGGATAATCCCTGCACACATAGCAATTCTCTTAGAATAAAACACAACTCACATAATGTTTTTTCTTTTGTGACCATGTCAGAGGCAGACATACATTGTACTGAGGTAGCTAACTATGATGCGTTCAGTTTATCGCAACATCAAGCAAACAATCTGAATATCCCCGTCGTATCAATTCCTAGATATGGTCGAAACTATTTAAAGTGCAATACGCATAATAAACGCAACATTATTAATATTGCTACTTCGGATAATTTCAACAAACAATCCTCAAAACAGCCCACTACCTATAATATGGGCTTTTTAAACATAAGATCATTATCTTCCAAAACGCTATTAGTTAATGAAGTCATTAGAGACAACAAACTTGACGTCGTTGGTCTCGCCGAGACCTGGCTCAAACCAGACGATTTTTTTGCGCTAAATGAAGCATCTCCTCCTGGCTATACCAATACACATGTTGCCCGACCTCTTAAAAGGGGAGGGGGTGTCGCACTAATATACAATGAAAACTATAATCTTACACCTAACCTAAAAAATAAATATAACTCGTTTGAGGTGCTCACTTTGAGGTTTGTCACACCGCTGCCTCTCCACCTGGCTGTTATCTACCGCCCCCCTGGGCCCTATTCGGACTTCATCAGTGAATTCTCAGAGTTTGTTGCTGATCTAGTGACGCACGCCGACAACATAATCTTAATGGGGGACTTTAATATCCATATGAATACCCCATCGGACCCTCCATGCGTGGCGCTCCAGACTATAATTGATAGCTGTGGTCTTACACAAATAATAAATGAACCCACGCATCGCAACAGTAATACGATAGATCTAGTGCTTGTCAGGGGTGTCACCACCTCTAAAGTTACGATACTCCCATACACTAAAGTAATGTCCGATCATTACCTTATAAAATTCGAAGTTCTGACTCATTGTCAACAAACTAATAATAATAATAATAACTACTATAGCAGCCGCAACATTAATGCTGCCACAACGACGACTCTTACTGACCTACTGCCTTCGGTAATGGCACCATTCCCAAATTATGTGGGCTCTATTGATAACCTCACTAACAACTTTAATGACGCCCTGCGCGACACCATTGATATTGTAGCACCGCTAAAGCTAAAAAGGGCCCCTAAAAGGCGTACCCCATGGTTTACAGAAGAAACTAAAGCCCAGAAATTATCATGTAGAAAGCTGGAACGCAAATGGCGTGCGACTAAACTTGAGGTTTTCCATCAAGCATGGTGTGATAGTTTAATAACTTATATCAATCAATCAGCTTTATTGTCCATTCTTACATGTACAAGACACATAAGAACTGAAATTACATTTTCGGCACAATCCCGCTAAGAGCAGACATACGTTACAGGGAGACAAGACGGGACCGCCAACGGATCAGCCTCACTTAGGCGCTCCTTAAAAAGGTGGGAAAAAGGTGACATTGGGGAAGGGGGGAAGTAAAAAAAAATATCAGTCTGAGGCTGGACCCTCAGGAATGGTCCAGACTGAGTCCGAGGAAAAAAACCTCACATAGCATGGCACACATAAACATGGTACATTTAATCACAACAACTCGCAACAGAGTCATCCAACAGGACTTTGGAGGCCGGCAGCTGCTGTTGAGCGCTGCTCAGCCCCCACAACCCCGGAGGAATTAAGCAGTGGTAAAGGCGTTGATTTGGGGAGGGGTGTGTGCGTGCATGTATGCCCAATTAACTTGGGTGAGATGTTGGATTGTCTTTATGGGCCGAGGCCGGCCCCAAGAGTTCAAGAGTTCAAGAGTCCGACCCAGGTGCTTTTGAAAAAAAGGGAAAGGTCAAAAGCGTCCATCTTTGAGGAGTCCTCAGGGGAGTGTTTTCAAACAGCCTGTTCCTCAAGGCCATTCGAGGGAGTCAAATCGTAGATTAAGATGTTGTTTTTTCTTCGAGCAGTCAAAACAATGACATTCCTGCTCTGTATGCTGGCTCTGACAATTCCAATTTATTCTTTCTGTAACATCATCAAGATGGAATCTACCTTGCGATTCAAATCAGCAATCGCTCCAGTCTGTGATCCCACAGCACGACCCAATCCTTCCATTGCGTTGAACAGCCTGTTGGCCCCTTGAGTGGCTGCCATCGTCTTCCGAATTTGACGATACACCAGAGCAATGACCAGCCCAATCAGCAAATGCCCTGCGATCACAGCTCCAAATAGGTAGATGTCTTCCACGTCCTCGATGGAAAGGACTGAGAGGCACATGATTCTCCAAGTATTCCAGGAATCTCTCACGTACCCCGCAGCAATGGTTCCATCAGGGCAGCCAGGCTCCCCCGAGCCTCTTTTCCTTGTCGAAAAGACTGTGTCAATTGCGTCGAGAGTCCAGTTGATCAAATTCATTTTGATGTTTAGATTTGAGGACAGCTCAAGAAAAGAGGCTTCAAAATAGTTCAGACAAGACAAAAACAAAGAGAGCAAGCAGGGAAGGAGGGAGCGGAGAAAAATGCGACCGCCCTCACCAGACGCAAGACAGAAAGTATAAACGCATGCTTACCTCAGCTAAAGCTAAATATTACTCAAATCTCATCCACCTCAACAAAAATGATCCTAAATTTCTGTTTAGTACAGTAGCATCGCTAACCCAACAAGGGACTCCTCCCAGTAGCTCCACCCACTCAGCAGATGACTTTATGAATTTCTTTAATAAGAAAATTTAAGTCATTAGAAAAGAGATTAAAGAAAATGCATCTCAGCTACAACTGGGTTCTATTAACACAGATACGACTGTATATACGACGGATACCGCCCTCCAAAATAGTTTCTCTCTCTTTGATGAAATAACATTGGAGGAATTGTCAAAATGTGTAAATGGGACAAAACAAACAACATGTTTACTTGACCCAATTCCTGGGAAACTTATCAAGGAGCTTTTTGTATTACTAGGTCCATCAGTGTTAAATATTATAAACGTATCACTTTCCTCTGGCACTGTTCCCCTAGCATTCAAAAAAGCGGTTATTCATCCTCTACTCAAAAGACCTAACCTCGATCCTGATCTCCTGGTAAACTACCGGCCGGTGTCCCACCTTCCGTTTATCTCGAAAATCCTCGAAAAAATTGTAGCACAGCAGCTAAATGAACACTTAGCGTCTAACAATCTCTGTGAACCTTTTCAATCTGGTTTCAGGGCAAATCACTCTACGGAGACAGCCCTCGCAAAAATGACTAATGATCTATTGCTAACGATGGATTCTGATGCTTCATCTATGTTGCTGCTTCTTGATCTTAGCGCCGCTTTCGATACTGTTGATCATAATATTTTATTAGAGCGTATCAAAACGCGTATTGGGATGACAGACTTAGCCTTGTCTTGGTTTAACTCTTATCTTACTGACAGGATGCAGTGTGTCTCCCATAACAATGTGACCTCGGACTATGTTAAGGTAACGTGCGGAGTTCCCCAGGGTTCGGTTCTTGGCCCTGCACTCTTTAGTATTTACATGCTGCCGCTAGGTGACATTATACGCAAATACGGTGTTAGCTTTCACTGTTATGCTGATGACACCCAACTCTACATGCCCCTAAAGCTGACCAACACGCCGGATTGTAGTCAGCTGGAGGCGTGTCTTAATGAAATTAAACAATGGATGTCCGCTAACTTTTTGCAACTCAACGCTAAGAAAACGGAAATGCTGATTATCGGTCCTGCTCAACACCGACGTCTATTTAAAAATACCACCTTAACATTTGACAACCAAACAATTAAACAAGGTGACTCTGTAAAGAATCTGGGTATTATCTTCGACCCAACTCTCTCGTTTGATTCGCACATTAAGAGTGTTACTAAAACGGCCTTCTTTCATCTCCGTAATATCGCTAAAATTCGTCCCATTTTGTCCACAAGCGATGCCGAGATCATCATCCATGCGTTCGTTACATCTCGTCTCGATTACTGTAACGTTTTATTTTCGGGCCTCCCTATGTCTAGCATTAAAAGATTACAGATGGTACAAAATGCGGCTGCTAGACTTTTGACAAAAACAAGAAAGTTTGATCATATTACACCTATACTGGCTCACTTGCACTGGCTTCCTGTGCACCTAAGATGCGACTTTAAGGTTTTACTACTTACGTATAAAATACTACACGGTCAAGCTCCTGCCTATCTTGCCGATTGTATTGTACCATATGTCCCGGCAAGAAATCTGCGTTCAAAGAACTCCGGCTTATTAGTGATTCCCAGAGCCCAAAAAAAGTCTGCGGGCTATAGAGCGTTTTCTATTCGGGCTCCAATACTATGGAATGCCCTCCCGGTAAAAGTTAGAGATGCTACCTCAGTAGAAGCATTTAAGTCTCATCTTAAAACTCATTTGTATACTCTAGCCTTTAAATAGACTCCCTTTTTAGACCAGTTGATCTGCCGTTTCTTTTCTTTTCTACTCTGCTCCAAACCCGGGGTGGACCGCTAGCCTGTTCATCAGATGGGGACATCTCTACGCTGCTGACTCGTCTCCACTCGGGATGGTTCCTGCTGGCCCCACTATGGACTGGACTCTCGCTGATGTGTTGGACTTTCACAATATTATGTCAGACCCACTCGACATCCATTGCTTTCGGTCTCCCCTAGAGGGGGGGGGGTTACCCACATATGCGGTTCTCTCCAAGGTTTCTCATAGTCATTCACATTGACGTCCCACTGGGGTGAGTTTTCCTTGCCCGTATGTGGGCTCTGTACCGAGGATGTCGTTGTGGCTTGTACAGCCCTTTGAGACACTTGTGATTTAGGGCTATATAAATAAACATTGATTGATTGATTGATACTTCTTCATAAACATTGCCTCTGTTGGTTGCACCCAAGTAGTGCACTCTGTTTTAAATAAATTGCTTTTAGACATGATTCCATCCATCCACGTTCTACCGCTTGTCCCTTCATCAACAATCAAGTCCACATAATGACAATTCTGATCTCAAACAGTTCACAAATTTCAAACATGGTGTAAAAAAAAGGTTTTATTGTAACGCTCAAGAGCCAATCACGTTCACATGACTTAACTGCAGGACATTGCAGTACTTCTAATGCATTCAGAACTGTGCAAATGCCTTCAAAACAAAACCCTCACCAAACGAGGTTTATGCTTTGTAACCACATTAGTTAAGTCGGACCCTTTGCAACAAGTCACTGTTTCATGTCAAAACACCCTGAGAAACTCCCAGCACTGTTGAGACAGCACAAGTACCAATCACAGCCACAGCTGAGGCAACACTTCGCTGTGTTTAATGGGGCCCCGCATTTTCTCTCATAGACAAACTCAAGGGGGTTTGTGCCTCAGCTTATCCACGTTCTAAATATTCCCTTCATCTTTCACCTTCTTTTGGAAATCTAGATGAGGTTGTTCCAAATCAGCCCTTGTCCCATTAAAAATGACATAATGAGACATAAAAAGTATGTTAAAGCAGTGAGCTAATTTCACATTCTTGTCTCGGTCTGCTTATCCTCAGTTGGCCCTCGTTATTTTTTTTTGGGGGCCGGAAAAAAAAAAAAACCCTGCTGTTGAGGACCTGGTGGATGATGAAAGCAACATGGACCCGGCTGCAATTTGCGCTGCATTTGAGAATAGCGGGAAGCCACCCTAGAAGAGACATTTATGTTGCCGAAAACAAATGTCATTAAAATGGACACTTTAACTGCCTAATATTAGGGTTGTTGACTAATATGATTTTGTCATCGTAAAAGTGCAAAATAAATCTGAAACTATAGCAAGGAAGCATAGGTTGGAACCTCACCCCGTTTTTAAGTGCTGCTGCCTCTCACAAGTCAGGTGCATTTGTAGCTTCTGTCGGCCAAACAAACTGAGAGGAGTTACGACAACTGTGTGTGTGTGTGTGTGTGTGTGTGTGTGTGTGTGTGTGTGTGTGTGTGTGTGTGTGTGTGTGTGTGTGTGTGTGTGTGTGTGTGTGTGTGTGTGTGTGCGTGTCAAACAGCTGAAACTCAACGGCCCCTCAAGAGTGCATGGCAATGCGCGTTCTGTGGATTAACACTGTGTTGTCTACAGAACAGAGGCAACCGTATAGCAGCTGCCTTAGGCCCCGTTTGCACTAAGCCGGATAAGGTTATCCAGGGTAAATCCCACCTAACCTTATCCTTGTCCACACACACACAATGGTCGATTAAGACCGCCTCGCCCACGTCCGTCAGCCGGCGCAACGCAACCAAATAAGCATGCGTGGAAAATGCGCACGTCATAGTCACCTCCAGTGTTGCTTTGTGTGCAAGTTTTTAAATTTGACTTGTCTGAACAATATCCAGTGTTGTGGTATTTCAATTAACTGGAATCCAGTGTGCTGTGGGGCCCTATTGTCGTGAATCACACCTTGAGCCATCATAAATTAATCAAATCTTTATTGGACACGAAAGTACACAATGTGACAAATAACATTTGACAACAATCAATCTAGGGATCTAGATATCTGGTCAGGACACTCCTCACTCTTTTGCCTTCACCTTCATTGTCCATTCCTTTTTGGTGACTTTATATACTCTGGACCTAGACGTTGAGTCCGCGACATACGTGGCAGACATTAACTGATACAGTCTGCTTTGCCAGTCCAAATGCATTCAATGTTTTCCGTAGTCTTCCCTCGACGGCCAGGTAATACAAAGCACACGCTACCTTTTTTATCACATTCACGGGAGCCCGCATTCTCGTTGACTCTCCTTCGACGAATGGACAAAGTTTTTCGGTAAGTAGAATCACAGCTGACCTGGACATTGGAAAGTTCTCTTGCCGTCTGAGAAGTGTTGTATCCCAAATGGCTGCAATCGCCTTCTCTTAAGGTATTCATGTGTGATTTCCATGAGTGTCTGAACATGTAGAAGAAGGAGAAACACGACATGTCTGGATGACTCGCCTTCATATTTCCAGTGGTTAACTCCGAGTTACGAAACCGCTTTAATATGAAGCTGGCTGTGGAGCGTTCTTTCTGACGTCACTTCCTGTGTGGGGCGCGGCCTTTCTGGCCTCACTTCCTCTCCGAACTGAGTTTGTAAACGATCAATGAGTCCATACAAAGCTAAGAGCCGGATATTCAAGAAATACATGGCGCACTTACCCGTGTAAAAAATTTGTCCGAGGAGGGGAACCTTAAACGATGGTTTAGTGTGGCTGAAACGGGGCTTAGGCTAAATAATTATTTGTTTATGGGGTTATCCGGCTTAGTGTAGACAAAGTCTTAAACACTTAAATAATTGATTACAATACATTACCACACTAGTCAGTAAACAAAAACCACTGCAACGACTAATATAAATGGGTTAAAAGTAGATATTTCTTGGTCCACCATGTTTTTTCAAACTATTACCTGCAATAATCAAAAATACAATACAATACTAAACTGAAAATCACCACAAACCAAAACTCAACAGCATACTGTAGCAGGAGAGTCTTATACAATTATGCACTCAATCGCACAAAGACACCTGACAAGGGCGAACAATAATGCTTCAGCTCTGGATTCATGTCTAGTTTAATACAGCATGGAAGACAATCATACATTGTGGCCAACAGTGTTCTAGGCTTAACAACAACGGCAATTAAAATGAAGGAGACAACTCTAAAGTTTCCCATGCAATATGAAGGCTAAATAAAAACATTCCCGTATCCACACCAACATTTTATGGGGTTTTCCATGGCTCAAGCCACACTCCTCCACATGTGCAGAATCTGCTTCACTCTACATAACTCTACCTGCCTCTGTCGGTTTTGCACTTAAAAAAAGCATCTTTAAAAAACGACCACAAATCGCAACATTGAACACATTGCTGGGTTGCACGTGGCGTCAAATCCGTTTGCTGTCATCTCAGTCTCAACCACTTGTGAGGCAAGTCGTAGTGATGAAGTAAAGTGAAGGCAGAGCAAAAACCATGCATACATGAGCTGTTCTTACTCGTGGAAATGGTTCCAAATGGGGCTTTTGGAAAAAGTTCCTACAAAGTTCTTAAGACGGTTCATTATAAAAGGAAAGTTCATGAAAGTTCAAAGTTAGTTCAAGAAACAACCAAAACCTGAATCACATGATTTTCCAGTGGCCACTTTGTCAATGTCTCAATGAAGTTAAAAATAAACTGTAAACGCCTGTTTGCTAATTCATTTACCGTATTTTTCGGATTATAAATCGCTCCGGAGTATACGTCGCACCAGCCGAAAATGCATAATAAAGAAGGAAAAAAACATATATACGTCGCACTCGAGTATAAGTCGCATTTTTGGGGGAAATGTATTTGATAAAATCCAACACCAAGAATAGACATTTGAAAGGCAATTTAAAATACCGTATTTTCCGCACTATAAGGCGCACCTTCAATGAATGGCCTATTTTAAAACTTTGTTCATATATAAGGCGCACCGCATTATAAGGCGCACCGCATTATAAGGCACATCGCATTATAAGGCGCATCAAATAGACGCTACAGTAGAGGCTGGGGTTACGTTATGCATCCCCTAGTTGCGAGACCTGCTGTGTCTCAATATTGGTCCATATATAAGTCGCACCGGATTATAAGGCGCACTGTCAGCTTTTGAGAAAATTGGAGGTTTTTAGGTGCGCCTTATAGTGCGTAAAATACGGTAAATAAAGAATAGTGAACAACAGGCTGAATAAGTGTACGTTATATGGCGCATAAATAACCAACTGAGAACGTGCCTGGTATGTTAACGTAACATATTATGGTAAGAGTCATTCAAATAACTATAACATATAGAACATGCTACACGTTTACCAAACAATCTGTCACTCCTGATCGCTAAATCCGATGAAATCTTCTTCCTCGTTGTCGCTCCTGGTATGCGCCGCTCCCTTTCTTTCTGCTGCTCGATCGCCATTTTCTGCTGCATATTTCACTACGTCCAGCTTGTAATCTGCAGTATATGATTTCCTTTTCGGTGCCATTTTTGTTCAGCCCTTCTCAGTTTTTATAAGTTACCGCCAATGTAGAAATGATCCATTTTAATAGCTACGGACATAGTAGCATTTAGCATCCCATGACCCACAATGCTCTTCTGCCATGACGCACAATGCACTTCTGCCATGACCCGCCCCCGCCGAATTCTTATTGGTTGACGTATGTGACAATTGCTGACATTTGCTTCGTCTCTTACGCGAATGACATAAATAATATTATTTGATATTTTACGATAATGTATTAATAATTTCACACATAAATCGCCCCGGAGTTTATGTCGCACCCCCGGCCAAACTATGAAAAAAAATGCGATTTTTAATCCGAAAAATACGGTACTTTGCTTATTCTCTTGTGCCCCGGACGTCATTTCGAAACGACAAAACAGATGGAAACTTGTAAAAAACATGGAGGTCTACAACTTATTTGCGTGAGGCTGGGTCAAGGAAATTGGTATCGAAACTCTCCTGGATAAACCATGCATCGTTTTTGCTCGGGTAAGGTTGCATTTCATGATTCAACATCGCATGTACCGCCATGTTTGTTGTTGTTGTCGTTGTTGTTGCTAAGGTTGGGCGATGTGCCGAGTTTGTAAGATATATCAATATATTTTTAAACAAGATATGAATTAAGAGAATATCTTTATATATACCATTCCCTCTCCCTCTCAACACTCAATGGGCTACTAAATAAATTAATAAATAAATGGGTTATACTTGTATAGCGCTTTTCTACCTTCAAGGTACTCAGAGCGCTTTGACACTATTTTCACATTCACCCATTCATAACCACGACCCATCAGGAGCAAGGGTGAAGTGTCTTGCTCAAGGACACAATAGACGTGATGAGGTTGGTAGAAGGTGGGGATTTACCACTACCAGGTGTGAATGAATGAAGCGCTTTGAGTGTCTAGAAAAGCGCTATATAAATCTAATCCATTATTATTATCTATTTCATGAGCTATGGAGAAATGGTGTAATTAGTATGTGTTTTGTTCCCACATTAAGGTGACTTTATACTATTAAAACACATGTGTACATAACTATAGACATATATTACACATACAATAATGTGTATAACATATTTAAAATCAGAGCAGTTGAGTCATAAAGTGCACACTCGCCTGTCTGCCACTGGACAAAATGAAATACATAAAAGGAAATTATATAATGTTCTGTTGTTAAATAAGGTTTAAAACATGGGATAATGTGACAAAAATAGACATTTATTTTATATCTGCTTTCTTAAACCACTATTGGTAACATATGCTAGGACAGTGATGCATACATTTTTAAAATCTATTTTATATTATCTGAATCAGAATAAAAACAAGTTCAACATTCAATATTTATTTGTCATAAAACTGATCTTACTGTTTTTGATCTAATAACTTCAGCACTTTATAAAGACCGTATGTTTTATTTTAGTACAAGAAACAGAATGCATCTGTTCAAGTCTATTTTGGAAAAAAAGGACTCTAGGAAGCTACTTTCTTTGGTTCTACATAGAGATGTCCCAAACCCGATCACAGGATTGGATATTTGCCTTTTTTACCTAATTGGCAATCAACTGATGAGCTGCCGAGCCCAGCTGATCTTTACCGCAGCTGTGTCCCAGTGTTTACATGAATAAAGATTTTACTCACGTGGGAGATTCCTTCAAAAAGGATGCATGCTCGGGGGGACACAATACATTTCAAAATTCCTTGTTACACACATGCAGGAGGTACGGGCGTGAATTCCAGGAGAGTGCATGTCTTGCAGGAACACCTGCTCGAACGCACCGTTTATCCACAATGCCGACGATACTGTAAGACTCTTAGAAAACCCACTGTTATGTATGCTTTGTGTTTTCTTACGCTTAGTATTGTTGTACTTTTGCAAGTTACGATTTGTTTAAACAAAACGTGTGTAACAAAAAAAATGTATTACTATCATTTATCATTTCTGGCGGGCGTTGTGGCATCCTACTCTGTTCAGCGGTCCTTGAACGCACCGTAAAAACACCTCGGCCTCTTATTCCACTGAGTATAGAACGATCATTATGTCCTAAAAGAGCACAGCTTTTAAGTTCACAGCTTAGTTGCTAAGACAGCAATGTGTTTCTATGTTGTTTCTTAATTGAGAAATATGTTAATGTCTCTTGTTTTCATATTATTATTTAAGATAGTGAGCTGGCACCAGTCAGTCCGTGAGTGTAGTTATCAATCACGGATTTTGGATTATTTTAACAGTGACAGTAACCGTCTGGAGTTTTGCAGTGTTTATCTTTAATACCGTTTATGGTTTCATCCCTGGTATCAGTGTACAGTATAAACAATACTAAAATTATTAGATCAATATATTTATTTTTCTTGTCTTCATTATTATAAAATATTTTTTTTGGTCGTTTGGTTTTGCCCCTTTATTTCCAAAACAATTTTGAAAATTGGACAAAGCATTCAATACCACAAATTTAATGCAGCATCTGATTTACAACAGTACCAGCAAATTCTAAATATAATACACTCTCACGGTACATTGAGCCTTGACCGCAAACTAACACAAATTAGGGGGGGAAAAATATGATTCCAAAGCCAAATGTCCCGCTGTGGGAATATTTCATCTTAAAATCGTATGGGCAATATGAGCCCATCAACACGGACAAACGAAGAGCGAAAATGCCATGATCAAATGGCAATAAACAAAAAGACAACGTCCGTCCTAATTTTTCCAACTCGGGAAAAAAACACTTTTATGTTGTTTAATATCAATTTAGGTTAAGTGTTTGCTTACAGAAATGAGTCTGTTTTATATTTTTTATTTAGGATAACAAAGTTATTTACTTTCCGATTACAGTACAATGGTAAATATTTCTACAGTAATGAGAAATAAAAGTGTATATCCTTTTGAATGGTTACTTGCGTTATTATTACATAATATGATAACAAAACATTATAAAAACTGCATCGTTTTTTATAATTTATTTCTTCAGTTGAAGAGCATGATGCAGACAAAAGCTCTGAGTCTGTCTGCATAAAGCCAAAAAAAAGTAAATGATTGCATATTGATATAATTTGTGGCACCTTGAGACAATAATATATTGATTAGCAGTCTAAAAGTAATATGTCTTCCTTCGCTAGTTGTTTTCCAGGTTTTATGCCTTTATATGTGCAACATATAAAAATCGCAAATCGAATCGCAATTGCCATTTTGGAGAGAAAAATAAAAAAAGTACACCAATTTCTAAGCTCACTATTCTCTAAGCAAAACCTCTCTCAGGAAATATTACCACCAAAGTCAACAGTCCAAAGCAATAATGTCCCACTTTGGCCATGGCACACCATAAAAAAGGTACTTTGAAGGAAATATAAAGGCCGATCCAAGAGAAAGGACAGGGAGGAGAGGGATAGTGTAGAAGGAGTGCAAGATGCAGGGACCAAATTAGCTAGCTGTGTTTTTGTGGTATTGGCAATGTGGAGATCCAAAAAGAAAGCTAATGACTACAGTGGTAACTGGCATGGGAACCAAGTTTCCTTGAATGCTTTTAAGTTGCCTCCAGTCCACAGCCACCATGATTATTTTGTGAGTAGGTTTTCTTTGGCCAAAACCATTGTACCAGGTTACGAGTGTCAACGCAGCCTTTTTCTTCTTTTCAAGAACAATCATCTGACACATCTGACCTAGTGTAGAGATTAATTGTATTCCATCAAAGTCATACAAATACTTCGGCGTGGCGAAGTTGGTAGAGTGGCTGTGCCAGCAATCGGAGTGTTGCTGGTTACTGGGGTTCAATTCCCACCTTCTACCTTCCTAGTCACGTCCGTTGTGTCCTTGGGCAAGACACTTCACCCTTTGCCTCTGATGGCTGCTGGTTAGCGCCTTGCATGGCAGCTCCCGCCATCAGTGTGTGAATGTGTGTGTGAATGTGGAAATACTGTCAAAGCGCTTTGAGTACCTTGAAGGTAGAAAAGCGCTATACAAGTATAACCCATTTATCATTTAAAAATTTTTTAATGGCATAATCCAAAGATGCCCTGAGATAACTCACTGCTGCTGCACTTTATTACTGCATAGTTAACTCGTAGTTTTACAGGAAGTGACATGTGAATTATTAGAAAAAGAACGCCCTAGGACTAAGAATAGCAGCAGTAGTGATTGTTGCCCTCATACGGGGCCACCAGAGAGGCAAAGTGTCTCTATGGTGACCTCTCATCTGTCTTGAGAGCCTTAAACAACAAAGAGGAGTTTTATTGTCTCAGCATGAGAAAGGGAGACGGGGTCGACAGGGCATGACGGATAGTGTCCAACTGGATAAAGGAACCGTAAAACGTAAAAAATGGTCTTGGTCCTCATTACACACAAAAGCATTTAGGAGGCGGTAGCCGCATGTAACAATTAGACACAACATGTAATGCTAAAGCAAGCCTTGTCTTGACTGTTATTGAGTAATACAACTCACTGCAGCACTGGGACAGAGCAACTGCAAGACCAGCTATACTGAATATCTGCACAGCAACATGAACCAGACGGTAAAACCTGTCCTTGGTTGATGATGCAAGCCGATGCATGCAGATGCATTTAAAGCAGAAATAGTCACAATTGAGCACTGTACGGTTCAAGAAAAGGTAGAATCAACAATGGTTTGCTCAGTGACTCATTTTTAGTCACTCTGGCATGTTTTGCAAGCGTAAAAACTTTCACTATGATATATTAATATAATATAATATAATAATATAATATATCAGTATATATTATATGCTGTATATATAATATGTAAATATTAAATATATGTTATATTTTATATTGCTACTATGGTACATTTTTTGTGTATTTTATACCTGCATTATCTTTTCCATCCTTACACTTTCCATCCCTTTTAGCTGAGCTACAGTGTGGAACAATTTCCCTTGTAGATCAATAAAGTTTGTCTAAGTCTAAGTCCATGACACAAAAGTAAGGTTGTTTATCATTAACAAAGGCAATAATAATGTTCTGCTTTGAACTAATGATAAATGTTGGACATCTGACAGAAGAATAGTCACAAATTAAAAATAAGAAGTCCAATATAAACCACACTGAACTGATGATGATCAACTCAAATTCATTATACTTTTAAGAGAAGCTGATAAGCAAAAAAACTACTTTTTTTAAGATCTTCTGGACGATTCTTGGTTCACCAGGTGCATCGTAAAGTCTCATTGAGATTATTCACCCGGAAGAGCAGCTATAAAAGTAATAGCCTTCACAGACAGTACAGATGATCTAATGCAGGGTTGTCCAAAGTGTGGCTGTGGGCCAGCATATTGTCGAGATAAAAACGAACAAAAAAAAGCAAAGGTAAAAACGTAAGCACAAAAGAGCAAAAAATGTGTGTATATATATATATATATATATATATATATATATATATATATATATATATATATATATATATATATATATATATATATATATAAAAAAAATATATATATATATATATATATATATATATATATATATATATATATATATATATATATATATATATATATATATATATATATATGTGTGTATGTATGTATAAATAAATGATTTTATGAGAAAAAGCTGAAATGTTTGATAGTTGTATGCTCTGTCACCCATAACACAAATCTGACAAAAAGTTTGTCTTTAATTCTATAACTATATATACATACATATATATACGTTAGGTCAGGAAAAAACACAGAGGCTATATCATCCCTACAAGCCTGTTTCGCAGGATAAACCACAGAAACCTCGACTATATATATATATATATACACACACATATGTATACATATATACTGCATATATATGTATACATATACACTGCATATATATGTATACATATATACTGCATATATATGTATACATATATACTGCATATATATGTATACATATATACTGCATATATATGTATACACATATATATATATGTACACACATATATATATGTATACACATACACATACACACATATATATATATATATATATATATATATATATGTATGTATACACATATACACATATATATATATATACACATATATATATATATATATATATATATATATATAGTCGAGGTTTCTGTGGCTTATCCGTTATACAGTGCTCAATACCGGGGTAGAGCAGAATATATGTTAGGTCAGGAAAAAACACAAGAGGCTATATCATCCCTACAAGCCTGTTTCGCAGGTTTCCCTTTTATTGAAGTGTCTGTGGCTGTTACATACAGCCACAGACCTAACGTGTATACACAGTTGGTACCACTGTAATTTTGCCTAATTCCTGTGAGATTTTAGCTTGTGACTGAGGCACTAAGAAGTGGGACTACCCAGGACTAGCTGCAGTGTGTTCAAACAACCACCAGGTAGCATCTGTGAGCAAATAACACTGTATCATCTCTTTCTCGTTAGGACTTATCAGGTCCGTAGTGTATTCTTTACGCATTCTTCACTCTCGCTTTAAGTGAAAATTGAGGCAAAATTATACTGGTAACATCTGTACACACACATGACTGTGTGGATTGCCTACGGGTACTCCGGCTTCCTCCCACCTCCAAAGACATGCACCTGGGGATAGGTTGATTGGCAACACTAAATTGGCCCTAGTGTGTGAATGTGAGTGTGAATGTTGTCTGTCTATCTGTGTTGGCCCTGCGATGAGGTGGCGGCTTGTCCTGGGTGTACCCCGCCTTCCGCCCGAATGCAGCTGAGATAGGCTCCAGCACCCCCCGCAACCCCAAAAGGGACAAGCGGTAGAAAATGGATGGATGAATGTCTATTTTTCCATTATAAATATAAAAAAATCACAATATCAAAATAGGCCCTGCATGCTTTGACATTTCAGAATTTGGCCCTTGGTGGAAAAAGTTTGGACACCCCTGATTTAAAGTGATTAGGCTAATGACCAAGCTTCCTTGAATCTTGGCCTTCTTTTTTTCCCCTACCTGAATCCTTCTTGCTTGCCTTGCCTCCATCTCTGTTCTTTTTCAGCACTGCCTTAAACATGGCAAATTTCCTGGAATCCTCACTGCAGGCACCTATGGAAGATATAAAAGAATAAAAAAGAAAAGTCACTTATTAAGTCATCAAATTCTGTAAATTCTGTAACATGTGTGTGACATTGCTTTTTCTGTGGCTTTTTTGGGGTATTTTGTGATTCCACGGTGAACAGTGATGATAAATAAGAAAATGTGAGGACAACCACACTACTGGAAATGGAACTTCTTGCAACACAGTAGGATTAAAATCCATATCGCGATATATATTCGGTACTCATGCGGCAATGGCATCTTTTTTTAAACAGCGCTTCCAGTTTATTTAAAAGTTATGCTGCATTATAAACTATACTATTATATACACAGTCTGTATAAAATGTTTCACTGTAGCAGATAGTCATGAGGGTATGTTTGACCATTTTGCTCAAAATACTATAATTTTAAACTTCTGGTACCATAATTTGTAAGTTTTTATCTAGCAACCCTTCTCAGTGTAGTTGTAGTATTCTCTCTCTTAGGTCTGGACAGTTAATAATCGATTCTCTATTGTTACTGTTCATAGCTTGTCACTTCTTCAGCTACACTTCTGTTTAAGTGTACTACGCACTTAACTCTGTTGTTTCGTTATTTCACTTAGATTCAAGCTAGCTCAGCAGTTAGCATGGCTGTCTCCTACTGCACTCATCGGATTGTCTGCCCCGCAGGATGAATTTTGAGAACCAGTCATAGACAATTTAGAGTGAAAAGCTAATTTTCTTTTCACTCGCATACAAAACATTCTAACTTGGATTGTTTCCCTGGCTTCGAGACTCTTCCGAAGGACAGTGCGGCGAAGACACAACAAACTACCTTCTTGTCTCTCATGGACACACACCTGTTGTTGTTGATTTTGGACTAGCGACTGCACGACACCAAGGCCGCTGAACAGTGACACGCGGCAGGCTTACACACACACATGCATCCACAAAAATATACGCCACATACACATACCCCAACCCCCATCCAACGCCCTTGACGCAAATCTCTTAGGGGGTGATGGACGGATGGGCAGCATCTGAAGAGCTGCAGCCTGCCACCGTAGCCCCCACTCCCTCCCCTCTGTTGGCAAGTCTCGAGATGGATGTTGTAATATGTATATGTGCTTTGCTATGGAGGTTTTTTCCTACTCCAGACTGGGCCCACTTAGGAGCCCAGTCTAGATTGTATTTTTTTACTCATCCTCCCCCAAGGTTTACCTTTTTCCCATCTTCTACGGTCAGCGTTCCTGTTCTGTAACCCTGTACACTGTTTGTTTGTCTAATCTTGAACGTTTTTTTTGCTGAAAACAATGTTTTGTTGTACTTGTGCAATGACAGTAAATCAATAAATACCTACATACCTACCACTCATGCTTGGTGAGTCACATGTTTAGCTATCTACTATCTACTACCTGCAGTGATAATACTTGAAATAAATGTAGTTTATTTTCATCCATGTAGGCGAGGAATAGTAATTTAGACGTAACTTCGCACTGTGGATGGACAGACTTTAGCCCCACTCACCAGCCCTCACTCAGGAGGACGCTAAATTGCATTGACGACGTGTTTGTTGCAGCCTGTCACTCTCAATTTTGCGGGACACAGGTAGAGTATGTCATCAACATACATTATTACCCTAAGGCAATAGAATTTAAATCTTTATGGTAGGCCAAATTGATTAAGGATGATTTATTGCGCAGAGCTACAATACACAATAGGGACCTGAGGGTTCCTGGCTCGATCCCCGGCTTCCGCCATCCTAGTGACGTCCGTTGTGTCCTTGAGCAAGACACTTCACCCTTGCTCCTGATGGGTCGTGGTTAGGGCCTTGCATGGCAGTGTGAATGTGTGTGTGAATGGACGAATGTGTGAAATAGTGTCAAGGCGCTTTGAGTACCTTGAAGGTAGAAAAGCGCTATACAAGTATAACCCATTTACCATTAGTGTAGCAACGAAAGTGGTACTCTGTCCTGGTTGCCTAAGTATAATAGGGCTTAGGAGACAATACACCAACATCCATAGCAACGGACTTAAGCCCAAAAATTTTGCTGTTTGGTCTTAATGTGAAGAAACTCAACTCCCAGATGCAAACATCTGGGAGTTTTCTAAAATCACACAGCAATTAACTTATTTGCATTACAGGTAAAAGGGTGAACATGACTCACCTTCCTCCACTACCCTAAATACTATGCTTCCATACTGCATCCTTAGTGAAGTGAAGTGAAGTGAATTACATTTATATAGCGCTTTTTCTCAAGTGACTCAAAGCGCTTTACATTGTGAAACCCAATATCTAAGTTACATTTAAACCAGTGTGGGTGGCACTGGGAGCAGGTGGGTAAAGTGTCTTGCCCAAGGACACAACGGCAGTGACTAGGATGGCGGAAGCGGGGATTGAACCTGCAACCCTCAAGTTGCTGGCACGGCCGCTCTACCAACCGAGCTATACCGTCCATTAAAGGATGAGTAGTGGCATTGTACAGCGGTTACCGTATTTTCCACACTATAAGGCGCACCGGATTATAAGGCGCACCTTCAATGAATGGCATATTTCAAAACTTTGTTCATGTATAAGGTGCACCGGATTATAAGGCGCACCTATGCATCCATTAGATGGAGCTGCACTAAAGGGAATGTCAACAAAACAGTCAGATAGGTCAGTCAAACTTTATTAATAGATTACAAACCAGCCTTCTGACAACTCTGTTCACTCCCAAAATGAATAAACAGCTGTTTGAATATTTTCCCCGAGGTAAAGTCAGTGATGTGGTGTTTTGTTTATCTTTTAACAACAGCAAGGTATAACATGTAGTGCAACATTTATATCACATAGTGGAGGGGAACTTTGCCCTGATTCAATAAACACATAAAAAACAGTCTGATATAGTTACGGTAAATCAAACGTTAGTGCAATCACAATATAGTAACACTCGAAATAGTGCAGAGCAATAACAATATATCAATAACTCAACGTTGCTCAAACGTTAATGTCACACAACACAACACACAAAATAAACATGTAAAGCTCACTTTAAGTTATTCCTCATCCACGAATCCCTCAAATTCTTCTTCTTCAGTGTCCGAATTAAACACCATTGATTTGTTAATGTTAAATTCTCTCGCTGCTGCTCTATTCCCGTGTTCTACTGCGTGACTGATCGTCTTAAGTTTAAACTCTGCGTCGTTAGCGTGTCTCTTAATAGGAGCCATTTTTGGGTTAGAAGCGCTTCTTCTTCTACGGGGGAAAATGAACTCGGCGGCTGCTTAACATAGAAGAAGAACTTCTTCTACGGGGGAAAAAGAAGTTGCCGGCTGCTTACCGTAGTTGCGAGACCTAAACTTTATGAAAATGAAGTTTAGGTTTGTTGTGGCTCAATATTGGTCCATATATAAGGCGCACCGGATTATAAGGCGCACTGTCAGCTTTTGAAAAAATTGGAGGTTTTTAGGTGCGCCTTATAGTACGGAAAATACGGTACTCTACTTAAAAGTTGAAGTTAAAGTACCAATGATTGTCACACACAAACTAGGTGTGGTGAGATTATCCTCTGCATTTGACCCATCACCCTCACCCCCTGGGAGGCAAGGGGAGCAGTGAGCAGCATTTTGGTGATTTACCCCCGAATTCCAACCCTTGATGCGAGTGCCAAGCAGGGAGGTAATGGGTCCCATTTTTATAGTCTTTGGTATGACTCGGCCGGGGTTTGAACTCACGACCTACCAATCTCAGGGCGGACACTCTAACCATGACATTTAAACTGTTAAAATGTTACTAAACCACTGTTTTATAATAGTGATAGTCTGACCCTGGAACTAATAATTTCTACTGCTATTATTTTCTCTGAAATTATTCAAATTTTGACTAAAGTGGAGGTCCACGGTACACCTGTATTTCAGAACAAACCGCTTCCTCTGTATTTGTGCACGGGATATTTTATTCAAAAACCAACATGTTTACATTTTGCTCCGAACATTGTAACACTAAAAACAGTGCGTGGTAGTGGCAGTTGATACTGTTTAGCTGGCACTGGCCTGGTAGTTTTCCCACAGCATTCCTAATTCTGCAGGTCACCAGTGCAAGAGTAGATGGAAAGAATGCTCCAACACGTATACAAAAAAAAAGAGCACGTTCCATTATCTTGCTGAGGAGTAAAACAGCCAAATGCCATGAATTCCACAAGTAATTGAGTATATGTGATTGAACTTGGCTGTGTTGTGATCGCGTTCCTTGGCTGTTCAAGCGAGCGACATAATATGAACTCAAGGTCTGTCTTAGATGTGCTTGTTTACCTAAGCGAGTAATAGTCTCATGAAATTGGATAACTGTAAACACATAGTTAAGTAAACAGCAGCCTGAACAGTAGTGCAGTGTGGCATTCGGGTTCTTGACCCTGAAAAGCTACCAACCTAGGCTGGCCCAGACTTATTAATAGAAGCTGAAGAGCCATTCCAGTGAAGAGAAAAGAACAGCTCCACCCAAATAAGGCCTTGCTTTTTTTTTTACAAACAAAACACAGAAGTCCACGCATTCTCAACCACAGAAGCCAGGTTTACGGTTGCTGTGAGAGAGCCTCTCAGTCCATTTCCTTCTACCCTTGATGATGTCAACTGAAACACTTCCCTGACTGGTATTTTGGGAAGTGGAGGTGTATTAAAGCTCTGGATTGTCTGGTCAAACTGGCTAAGTTGAGCTGAAGTTCCAGGGATGTGAGCACCCTTTGAGAAAAAAAGATCAATGAGGAAAAACAACAACATTTCTATCAAACAGAAACACAAAGTGCTGCCACGTAAACCCCGAAAATAAAAATTTTAGGATCAAGACTACATTTCTTACAATTAAGCACATTTCTACATTACATTTTATTTTTAGATTTATTTTCATTCACCATCCTCTTTTGGCTGTCTTTTTGACACTTACAGTCGTGGTCAAAAGTTTACATACACTTGTAAAGAACCTAATGTCATGGCTGTCTTGAGTTTCCAATAATTTCTACAACTCTTATTTTTTTGTGATAGAGTGATTGGAGCACAAACTTGTTGGTCACAAAAAACATTCATGAAGTTTGGTTCTTTTATGAATTTATTATGGGTCCACTGAAAATGTGACCAAATC
Source organism: Entelurus aequoreus (assembly GCF_033978785.1). Lineage (NCBI taxonomy): Eukaryota > Metazoa > Chordata > Actinopteri > Syngnathiformes > Syngnathidae > Entelurus > Entelurus aequoreus. The sequence goes on from NC_084744.1 coordinate 44,237,924, forward strand.
TGCTGGGTCAAAATTATACATATAGTAAAGTTTAAGTTAAAGTACCCATGATTGTCACACACACACTAGGTGTGGCAAAATTATTCTCTGCATTTGACCCATCACCCTTGATCACCCTCTGGGAGGGGAGGGGAGCAGTGGGGAGCAGTGGGCAGCAGCCGTGGCCGCGCCCGGGAATCATTTTTGGTGATTTAACCCCCAATTCCAACCCTTGATGCCGAGTTTTTGTGCCCTTGTGTGCATTATCCTTTCCATCCTTAGTAACTGAGCTACTGTGTGGAACAATTTCCCTTGTGGATCATTAAAGGTTGTCTAAGTCTAAGTATGAAAACAAAGGACAGCAAAAATAGCAGCAACAAAAACAAACAAACACCAAAGCGGTCTAACTTAAAAGCATTTTGTGATAATGTCTTGAAAAAGCTGCACACACGTATGTTATTGATTACTGATTAACTCCTGGCATTTATAGCAATCAAATAGATTTGATTGATTCTGAACATTTTAGCTATCTAACATATTCCGTAATGTTTTTGTGTGTATGTGTGTCAGGTGGTTGATGTTTGTTATTGTGCCATTCTTCTTTAAACTGCAAATTGACATGCTTCACACCTAAGGTTCCTAAAAAAATATTTCAATTGATATAGAAAAAGTTTAGTTAGCGGACTTTGGCTAAAATGATAGTAAATCTAGTTTTCACACAACTTTGTCCCACAATTAGCGAGCTGGCAAGGTACTACTCACCTACTCAGTGGCCTAGTGGTTAGAGTGTCCGGTTGTGAGTTCAAACCCCGGCCGAGTCATACCAAAGACTATAAAAATGGGACCCATTACCTCCCTGCTTGGCACTCAGCATCAAGGGTTGGAATTGGGGATTAAATCACCAAAAATGATTCCCGGGCGCGGCACCGCTGCTGCTCACTGCTCCCTTCACCCCCCAAGGGGATGGGTCAAATGCAGAGGACAAATTTCACCACACCTAGTGTAGGTATTCTTGTCTTTAACAAGATTAAGCTGAAATGTTCTCTAACTTTACATGTTTTATCCTGCAATGTTGTTGCAAAGATCTGCCAGCAAACGTCTGCCATTTTTGTGTGCCGATATGTTTTCTGCTACAAAATTTTTGTGAGAAATATGACAATTTAATGTGTTTACCTTAGCTAAATGTATAAAAAAGAGACAGACCAGTGCATGTTTTGTGTTGGTGAAACCGTTGCTATGGGTTACTTTCCATGGTAACTGACAACAGGTTAGCTGAGTAAATGAATGACAGAACTGCTACACCTGACCACAAGAAAGACTCCACAATCAACACTAAATATGACTCAAATGTAAAGGTGATGCGGCTACATCTCTTAACAAAGTCTTCTAAGGGATGACTCCTGGGTTTCTTAGAACGCATCAGCCATAAAGATTCCCCAAGTTCCTTAAACCTTAAGAGCAGTGAGCAGACTGACGTTGAAGGCATTTATTGTATATACACTGCCTGAATGGACCCTTTGTATTTATATTTGTATAGTGCCAGACACAGAAACAATTATGTACGAAAAACATTGAAGTATTAGGGCAACTAAAAATGAATGAAATAAAAGCTGACATCCACTGTTTGAGGTGCATCCGTTACCCATGAAAAGAACAAAAAGCGGAAAACTGAGGTCTGAGTTATATGCAGCTGTTTCAGAGTAATAGGAAACCAAGGGTGGCTAAGAGGCGCCTCAGGTTATCGCCATGTGTGTGATATCAGGTCATTCTTGTCACTCTTGAGCTCAAATCCACACAGATTGTGAAGAAGAAACGGAACGCCACCTGCACACTGCTGCCGTGACATGTGGTTAATGGGGCCATGGCGCTTTAACAACAGTTATCAGAGAACACCGCTATATATAGGTTTGTTTGTTCCAGGTGCATCCAGCGGGGAAGAGTTGTGGGTGGTTCATGGGTAAGAGCCTGCTTTGTCCTGCGAACACGCAAAGTCGGGACCGACTTTGCCACAAAACTGCAATTTTCCACTGTGTGCGATCACATTATGCCGTTTGGAACACCAGCTGTGTTGATCCGCAATTCTGTATGAGTGGTATTGTGATCAGTGATTGCCCTGTCATTACGGAACTGGGTAGTTTTCCCAACTGGGTGACCTCCAGGTTTTTAACACCCTCAAAGGTGTCTGACCCTTTTTAGTGCCATGTTGTGAAACACAACTTGTCATGGCACGGGCACCTTCAAGAGCACGCCAGGCGCGCACCACTCTGGCTGCAGCAAGCGGCTGCATTCAATCATCAGCAATCAATGCACCTGTCGCTGATGAGAGGACCTGCCTTCTTAAGCCAGAGCAACCTGCTATCCTGTGCCAGAACGTAGCTACCTGTTCCTGTACAGTAAGCCGAAATTCTACAAGCTATATGCATACTCTCTCTCTGTGTTTCTCCCCTTCTGTGTTGATTGGTCTCGTGTCCCCCTTGTCATCTTCCAGCAGCCTACCTCTGTTCCCGCATTACGAGCTGTGTGTCCCATCTCCCTGTGTTCCCCTCTGGTTCTCTGGCTGCACTTTTGGATCTCGACCTCCAGCCTGGACACGGACTTTGACGCCTCTCTATTGCCCCCGAGACTTCCTGCTGGCTCACGGACCTCCGAGCCAGCCTTGCCCCTCTTTGGACTTCCGCCTCTCGCTCAACACTACTGGTAACACTCAACATTTAATTCCCACACATAGTCGCACACCATACACATATTTGGGTTACTTCACACTTAAAAAAATATTGTATATGAATAAATATAGAGTTAACGACGTCTTCCCCTGTACAAACCATAACACAACTGTAACTTATCACATGTGATGGACTACGGATTATTTGCAGCACTAAGTGTTTCCAGGATATTTTGTGGCTAAATCCAGGAGACAAATGTATAACAAGCAATTGCCACCTCAATGGCTTAGCAAACATTATGCAAAAAGTAGATTCAGTATCAAAACCTTGCAGCCACTTGCAAACTCGGTTGCTCACTTGACATCAAAATCCACTGCTAGAATTAATAACAGCACTTATATCTCTAATTACAGGCTGCATACTCAAGTCTGCCAACACAGGGAGGATGCACATTGGTCACGCCAAGGGCCATGGTGAGGTCACCTTGCACGCTGCGTCGTCACATGGGGTGCTACACCCTCCGCTACCAGCAAAGTCTCAGCCTGCGGGAAGCACAGTCGTCCTTTGATGATCTATTCACAAGGCGCAGGAAAAAGGCCGGGCCTGCAGCAGCGCGTAAACAATAGGCAGTTAGCTAATGCGGAGGAAATGGAGGGCGCAGGTATGAGGGACAGCTCAGTCTTAATGTCAGCCTTTGTAAACAAACGTTACTATTCACGCTGGCGTGAGAGGAAGGGACAGAACAAAGGGCAGGCATTTTTATGTCACAGGTACACCGTTGCGCCTCAAGTGCATCCTTCCCTGCTCTACCTTAGGGTGGCAGCATTTCCCCTACTTCCTCCAGATAGCTCTGATCTCAAACTTTCTCCTAAAAACAGACTTGATCATCCGGTAGTGCTGAGCAAAAAGCAGATATGCATGTCTGCTGTCATGATTCCAACCATGTACTATGCCAGTTCAACACCAGTCACTCACAGGACACATAATGTATAGAGTAGTGGTGTCCAAAATACGGCACGCGGGCGTCTTCAGTTTGGCCCGCGAGATGTCACAAATTTAATAAGGAATGTTTCCAAATAAATAAGTATTATCTGACAAACTGATTGCTGCAAATTTGCCGTGATCTTGTGGACAACAGGAGTAAATCAAGTCAATGACCATTAATTGTGATTTTTAAATTAATTCAGCACAGCATTTACTTATATGACTTAATCCAAACAACCTTTTCTACTATTGCCACAAAAAAAAAAAAAAAAATACCACCAACACAAAAAGTCAACACAAATGGTCACACATAACACAACCTGCTTACTGAAGTTTGGCAGATATTTTAAAAAATGTCCAAACACATCTAAATTAAATCCATTTAAATCTATTACAATGCATGGTGGGAAAAATGTAAAACCCTTTCTCCACACATATCTATGTTTAGCACATTTTAGCTGCTTCATATTTTACTGATTGATTACAAAACTTTAGTAAACAAGGTAGGAGTCAAACTTTCACACACTCTTAATATCTAAATATATTAATTATTCATTATATTAATTTAATATTTACACATATATATATTTACACACACACATATATATATATATATATATATATATATATATATATATATATATATATATATATATATATATATATATATATATATATATATATATATATATATATATATATATATATATATATATATATATATATATATATATATATCAGTGGAGGCTGGTGACTTCCAGAATTGAGGAGGCCATTTTTTTCCGCTTGCTCACTTCACTCGCGATGGAATGTTCCCTGTTCTCTTATCTGTCTTTGTGCTGGCCAAAGGCATACTATTTGGAGTGTAAGCTACAGTCAGAAAGTTCTTGCTGATGCAATTCATTGTGCAGAGCTTAGCCTTGTGCCTTCCTGAAGAAATTACATTGCTGTAAGTCTATGAGCCTGCCTGATAATTAAGCTGAGAAATGACATTTGGATGTTATATAAACGCCAAGTGAACATGTGTAAAAGGCAGGAATTTTAATTATGTAGTTAAAAACAATTTTGTTTAGCTTACATTTTTCATTCTTCTACAGCTTCAACATGTAATCACCAATTTAATCAAGTTTAGCATATAAAAAAGATAAGATAACACTTTCTTTATCATATGTAGTTGTATTCAATATATTTAATATAAAATATGTAAAAATATGGTTCCAGTTGGCTTTATCTGCTGAGAAACACAGACAAAATGGAGTGTTATTACTACTGAGAACTAGTGGTGTAACACTGGTAGACACCCAGTTCATCCAAAAAGTAATTCAGATTGTACTGCAATTTCTTGAGAGCAAAGTAGTGAGAATACTCACAGGTCGTGTGGATCCAGAACGTGTCCAACTCAGCCATCCATCCCCAGATTTTAAAAAAACTGTAACGTTGATTGCAAAAACGGTCTTGTCTCTGCTTTTTGTTTCCCTTCAACAATTAAAAAAAAAGTACAAAAGATCTCAAATTGCGCCAGAATCTCGCCGATTTCCGAGGTCGTTTTAAGCAAAAGTATTTGGCTATATGAGCTATAAACTTCACGGATGATAGCCAGGGGTGTTCTCTAAATTTCCTGAAAAGCACAAGTTGATAGGACACTCGTAGCCACTATGGCGAGTGTTTGTTTGACTGAAGTGGCTGGCGAATTCTCAAAATGGCTTCTGTGTTGATTAGGAAAGGAAATGATTGATTCCAAATGAACCAGTAGCATGTGATTGGACGAACAAAATGTCAATCTTTCAGCCCTGGACACAATGCATGGTGAGGCCAGGCCTCCGTTGCCCACCCATTTTCAGTGATCTGGCCAATCACATATTGGCATGAAAAAGCATGCATTACATTGACTTCTATGAGAAGCTAATTTCCTAGGGGAGGCCTGGCCTCCCTTAATACAAACTGATAGGGAAATCTGGCCTGTTGCTTTACAATTGCAATATTGGGTTTTAGCCATGGGAACATTTAGATTTATGAACAAAACTAAAATAATATGAATATAAAAAATAAAAAATATGTTTTTTGTTAAAATAAATAAATAAAATAAATATATTTATTGTTTTTTTTCCATCTCTCTCTTCTCTCAAATTATTGGGGAGGCCAGGCCTCCTCCACCTCCATGGAGGAGCCTCCACTGATATATATATATATATATATATATATATATATATATACATATATATATATATACAGGGTTTCCCACACATTCATTTATTTGTGGCGGCCCGCCACGAAAGAATTACGTCCGCCACAAATAAAATAAAAAATTTAAAAAAATTAAAATTAAAATAATATATATATATATATATATATATATATATATATATATATATATATATATATATATATTTTTTTTTTTTTTTCCTCTCCAGCTTCTAAGGCAAATCATATAGTTGATGTAGATGCCCATATCGGCTGTTCAGATTTACTTTACAAAAGAGAAGTGTAGGATACTTCTCTTGTTGCCTTATTTGTATTTGACTTTATTAAATGTATTTATATTAGAAACACATCATGTGTATATAACAAAGGGTGCAAAGTCTGCAGGCAGTAGGAAACACATGGTTAAGTGTAGGGAGTAAAACTGATGGCAGTCTAAAGTTCAAGATTTTTGGAGCTCTTTGTTCAGTGGATCAGATGTTTGATGAAGCTCTGTGTCTATCTACCACCACTACTGTTTTCTGTTTATTTGTTACTGACTGTGGCAGGACACCTCTGCCTCTGTTTCACTTTATGTTGCTGGTATATAATATGGTTGTAGTAGTAGGCTAAAGTTAAATTATGTAGTATGCACTAATTAAAGGGGCAGAGTTTTGAGACATTTTAGCTTTTATATTTTATAAGATATATTTTTTGTAAGAACCACAATTAATAAATATATTTCAGTGAATAACTTATTGTTCAAATCTGTATATAAATACGTACATAAAGTGTTGTAATTATATTGTAAAATGGATGGATGGACGTTTAAAACAAAACTGTTATTGTTAATTAGTAAGTATACATTTTTTGAGCCTTTTTAGAGAAAATCAAATCATTGTAGTAAATTATGCAAATTACTCGATGATGTCATGGTGACCACGCCCATAGCCACGCCCATAGCCACGCCCCCACCACCACAGGTATCTTGGCAGTTTATGGGAAACACTGATATATATATATATATATTGCTACTTTACATGCAGTCGACTTTTGGTCCCTGGCCAAATTTTTATAGCCCAATGCGGCCCCACAGTCAAAATGTTGGGACACCCTGGTATAGAGTATAGACGAGTGTTTTTCAACCTTTTTTGAGCGAAGGCACATTTTTTGAGTTGAAAAATTCCGGAGGCACACCACCAGCAGAAATCATTAAAAAACTAAACTCAGTTGATAGTAAAAAGTTGTTGTCGCAATTGTTGGATATGACTTTAAACCATAACCAATCACTATAGCTCTTGTCTCAAAGTAGGTGTACTCTCATGACCTGTCACATCACGCCGTGACTTGTTTTGAGTTTTTTGCTGTTTTCCTGTGTGTAGTGTTTTAGTTCTTGTCTTGCGCTCCTATTTTGGTGGCTTTTTCTTTTTTTTGGCATTTTCCTGTAGCAGTTTCATGTCTTCCTTTGAGCGATAACTCCCGGATCTACTTTGTTTTAGCAATCAAGAATATTTCAGTTGTTTTTATCCTACTTTGTGGGGACATTGTTGATTGTCATGTCATGTACGGATGTACATTGAGGACGCCGTCTTTGCTCCACAGTAAGTCTTTGCTTTCATCCAGCATTCTGTTTTTGTTTACTTTGTAGCCAGTTCAGTTTTAGTTTTGTTCTGCATGCTTCAATGCCTTTTCTTAGGGGCACTCAACGTTTGTTTGTTTTTGGTTTAAGCATTAGACACCTTTTTACCTGCACACTGCCTCCCGCTGTTTCCGACATCTACAAAGCAATTAACTACCAGCTGCCACCTACTGATATGGAAGAGTATTACACGGTTACTCTGCCGAGCTCTAGACAGCACCGACATTTAACAACAACACATCTTTTGCAGACTATAATTACTGGTTTGCAAAAAATATTTTTAACCCAAATAGGTGAAATTAGATAATCTCCCACGGCACACCACAGTGGTTGAAAAACACTGGTATAGACAACACTTCACACGCTCGTTCACACTCACATTCACACTGATGGACAATTTAGAGTTTGCGGTGTTTTGGACGAACCCGCAAGAGTAAAAACTACACAAGTATAGGGAGAAAATGCCAACACCTCACAAATATGTTCCAACCACATTGCCACATCCATCCATCCATTTTCTACCGCTTGTCCCTTTTGGGGTCGCGGAGGGTGCTGGAGCCTGTCTCAATACAGCCTAATTTTCCTAATAATTCTTAATTAAGTTATGTACAAATTCAACTGTGTTATACTGTTTGTCCAAGGCCTCCGACTACGTTTGCATGAGAACCGACTGTGCAGGTACGTTCAAAGTTGTGGTTAGCAACAACACCAGGTGCTTTACTGCTGATGATAACAGGTTTGATCCACTCATTAGGTAAGTATGGGAAAAGGGAATTAGGTTTCCTGTCCTTGACATGATTGATGCGCCAATTCATGCCTGTCAGCGAGTGTGTGGAAGCCAATTTATTTCACTCCCATGACGGTTACACTCCAAAGTGTCAAGGCATGTTTTACGAGGTAATCAGTTCTTACTATTTACAGCTGAGGCTCTTCAAAGTGACTAAAACTAAAATTGAAACAGTCAGGCAGGAGACAATGTTGCTCATGTTCTTTCACATAAAAATCATATTTTATGTTGCATGGTGATAAAATCTCAGCCATGATAGCCATGGGCAATGATGTACATCAAGACTGCTTGACAGATCCCAGTGTAACATGATAAGGGAGTCTCACAAAACAGTTTTTCTACACATAGATTTCCCTCTGTCAAATTACTCACAACACCACCACTCACATCACACCAACAACTTTTAGAAAATTGTCGGTCCCAATGGGAATTTCAGTTATTAACCGCTGTTATCGCCAGTAATTGTCTCTCACTATCCATCTATTTAGCCCCCACCGAGCTACTTATGTGCTAATGAACACCGGCAGTCAAAAATAAATAAGAGTAATAGGAAACTGTTTTATGGACCCAGCTCAGTGTTTGACTCTCAGAAATCCTTCTGTTTGATGAAGGGTAAAATATTAACAAGTTGTCTTTAGAGGCTACAAAGTGTTTCTCCAGTGGAGGGAAAAAATGTTTTCACATGCTTGAAGATATCAGTCAAATGCACACTGACAGAGAACATTTAGAAAATGACAAATGTAAGACCCAAGAGTAGTGCTGTGCGATATAATGATATATATCGGAATACGACAGAAAATGTTAATCGCATGGTATAATTATCTATTGTTTGTATCATAATATTTATGTAATATATAGTATATTGCATTCAGCAAACTTGTCTCATCTGTTCGATCACTTGAAGACACGACATGAAGAACAGTACAAATATCGTATTAAAATGTGACAAAGTATGAACGTTACCTTTTAAACCACAAAATGATGAAAAGAAAAACACACCAAATGAGCCTACAAGTGTTGTTGTCCAAAGACACTGTCTATGACAAACAGTCCAGCAGACATTTCTTAAGTTCTTGTCTCGTCCTTTTTATATATAAAATAAAATGAATGAGAAAAAGTTGTCATTGGCATTAATGTCATGTGTATATATAAATAATTTAAAGAAAAATACTATATCACATGTATATATATATATATATATATATATATATATATATATATATATATATATATATATATATATATATATATATATATATATATATATATATATATATATATATATATATATATATATACACACACACATATATAAGGGCAGCACGGTGTGACAGAGGGCCCTCTGGCTTCCTCCCACCTCCAAACACATGCACCTGGGGGTAGGTTGATTGGCAACACTAAATTGGCGCTTGTGTGTGAATGTGTCTGTGTTGTCCAGGGTGTACCACGCCTTCCGCACAGTGCAGCTGGGATAGGCTCCAGCACCCCCGCGACCCCGAGAGGGACAAATGTTAGAAAATTGATACAAATATAGATAGAAATATACATAAATATGTAATATATACACTACCGTTCAAAAGTTTGGGGTCACATTGAAATGTCCTTATTTTTGAAGGAAAAGCACTGTACTTTTCAATGAAGATAACTTTAAACTAGTCTTAACTTTAAAGAAATACACTCTATACATTGCTAATGTGGTAAATGACTATTCTAGCTGTAAATGTCTGGTTTTTGGTGCAATATCTACATAGGTGTATAGAGGCCCATTTCCAGAAACTATCACTCCAGTGTTCTAATGGTACAATGTGTTTGCTCATTGGCTCAGAAGGCTAATTGATGGTTAGAAAACCCTTGTGCAATCATGTTCACACATCTGAAAACAGTTTAGCTCGTTACAGAAGCTATAAAACTGACCTTCCTTTGAGCAGATTGAGTTTCTGGAGCATCACATTTGTGGGGTCAATTAAACGCTCAAAATGGCCAGAAAAAGAGAACTTTCATCTGAAACTCGACAGTCTATTCTTGTTCTTAGAAATGAAGGCTATTCCACAAAATTGTTTGGGTGACCCCACACTTTTGAACGGTAGTGTATATATGTAATATATATATAAATATATTTTAAAATAATATATATATGTATATATATATATATATATATATATATATATATATATAAATATATAGTATATTAGACTTAAACTTCCTTTTATTGTCATACAAATTTGAACTTTACAGTACAGATAAGAATGAAATGTTGTTGCATAAGCTCATTGTAGTGCAGGATTAAAATAAATAAATAAATTTAAAAAATATATATATACAGTATATATATATTATATATACAGTATATATATATATATATATATATATATATATATATATATATATATATATATATATATATATATATATATATATATATATATATATATATATATATATATATATATATATATATATATATATGAATAAGCCTGTCTTTTACTACCAACTGCATTTTTTGATGGACAAAATTAACCATCAAATGAATCTATAAAAATTGTATTTTACCAATCATTACCTTTGAAGGACAGCTAAATCTGTTTATGTACATTCTGAACTGTTTTAATGTCAGCATGCAACACAATGCTAATAATGGTGTGAGGTCCATGGAGATGCAACTCACCTTACCATAAATTATGTTGTTTTGATCTTCTTTAGACAGCAAGACTGACTCAACAATGCCTCTGCTGGTCAAGATTAATCAACAATCAACTCCACATTGACATAATTATTGACAAGAGAGACTCCTCTAGCTTTACTGGGCACAATCATAAGGACTTATCTTCGGCGTTCACTTAGTTATAAGACCTTTACAACTGCTGGTTGACAAGCTATTATGAGCTTTTTACGAAGTGTAAAACTGAGTGCACTCGCTGGCCGACATTCCCGGGTATTGTTCTATGGTTGCTCTTTGTTGTCCCCCCGGCCACAAATATGCACATGTTCAGGCTATGCAATTTCACACTGTGCTGCTTCATTCCTCCCCACTGTGTTTGTATCTGCATCGTCAGACGCTCACACTGATCTCAGAGGGAACGTCACTTGACGTCTGCTCTGCTCCTAAACCATGGACTTTCACCCGCTCATCTCGCAACGACAATTACAAAATATATTGAAATAGGTGTATATTATATTTGTATCTCGTTGTTATAGACCAGTTAAGTACAACAGGTCTTGTAAGTTACCACAATCCATTTCTGCTCTTACAGTTTGCAAGTATTTTAACAAGTTCCCAAACAAAGGGTTAACACGTCCATGGAGGTTGATCGTTTTACAGCAGCCATGTTGCGGCTGGAAATGGGCTGACAGTAGCAGTAAAAGTAAACTAAACATGAGAGGTTGTAAACAGAAGATGCATCGTTAAAGTTCCCAAAGAGATACATTAATCTAAACAAATTAGATGTTAGACAAAGATTAATTTGTTCGATTAATCGAGTAATTGGCTAAAACACACTGTATAGCCTCAAAGCGTATTTTAGGGAAAATATTTGAAATACAGCTGCATTCGGGGTACACCCTGGACAAGTCGCCACCTCATCAAAGATAGATAGACAACATTCACACACTAAAGCCCATTTAGTGTTGCCAATCAAACTATCCCCAGGTGTAGGGCTGGGCGATATGGCCTTTTATTAATATCTCAATATTTTTAGGCCATGTCACGATACACGATATATATCTCGAAATTGTTGCCTTAGCCTTGAATAAACACTTGATGCATATAATCACAGCAGTATGATGATTCTATGTGTCTACATTAAAGGCCTACTGAAATGAGATTTTCTTATTTAAATGGGGATAGCAGATCCATTATATGTGTCATACTTGATCATTTCGCGATATTGCCATATTTTTGCTGAAAGGATTTAGTAGAGAACATCGACGATAAAGTTTGCAACTTTTTGTCACTGATAAAAAAGCCTTGCCTGTACCGGAAGTAGCGTGACGTCACAGGTTGTGGAGCTCCTCACAGCTGCACATTGTTTACAATCATGGCCACAAGCAGCGAGAGCGATCCGGACCGAGAAAGCGACGATTTCCCCATTAATTTGAGCGAGGATGAAAGATTCGTGGATGAGAAAAGTGAGAGTGAAGGACTAGAGGGCAGTGGAAGCGATTCGGATAGGGAAGATGCTGTGAGAGGCGGGTGGGACCTGATATTCAGCTGGGAATGACTAAAACAGTAAATAAACACAAGACATATATATACTCTATTAGCTACAACACAACCAGGCTTATATTTAATATGCCACAAATTAATCCCGAATAAGAAACACCTCCCCCCTCCCGTCCATATAACCCGCCAATACAAATCAAACACCCGCACAACACACTCAATCCTACAGCCCAAAGTACTGTTCACCTCCCCAAAGTTCATACAGCACATATATTTCCCCAAAGTTACGTACGTGACATGCACATAGCGGCACGCACGTACGGGCAAGCGATCAAATGTTTGGAAGCCACAGCTGCGTACTCACGGTAGCATGTATCCAACTCAAAGTCCTCCTGGTAAGAGTCTCTGTTGTCCCAGTTCCCCACAGGCCAATGTGTATCCAACTCAAAGTCTTCCTGGTAAGAGTCTATGTTGTCCTAGTTCTCCACAGGCCAATGGTAAAGCTTGACTGTCATCGTTCGGGAATGTAAACAATGAAACACCGGCTACGACGTAGCCGCTACGTGTTTGTGTTGCTGCAGCCGGCCGCTAATACACAGCTTCCCACCTACAGCTTTCTTCTTTGCTATCTCCATTGTTCATTAAACAAATTGCAAAAGATTCACCAACACAGATGTCCAGAATACTGTGGAATTTTGCGATGAAAACAGGCGACTTAATAGCTGTCCACAATGCTGTCCCAGAATGTCCTCTACAATCAGTGACGTCACGCGCAAACGTGATCATACTGAGACGTTTTCAGCAGGATATTTCGCGGGAAATTTAAAATTGCACTTTACTAATCTAACCCGGCCGTATTGGCATGTGTTGCAATGTTAAGATTTCATCATTGATATATAAACTATCAGACTGCGTGGTCGGTAGTAGTGGGTTTCAGTAGGCCTTTAAAACATTCTTGTTCATACTGCATTAGTATATGCTCATTTTAAACTTTCATGCAGAGAGGGAAATCACAACTAAGGTAATTTACCAAAAGTGTATTTATTAACCCTTGTATTATGTTGGAAAAAAATGACATTGATTATGTTGCGGGTCATTTTGACCCGTATTGTGTAAATGCACTCAAAACAGTCAAGAAAACAGGTTAAACCAATAACAACTTTATTTTAGGTTATATAAACATTTAGAAAAGTGACATACAATACATTTTTAATTCCAACACTATATTTAAGAAATACTTTAACTTCAACTTTAACTTCATCCCAGCGAACTTCAACATTTTCAATGTTCTCCAAATTTTCTTCAACATTTTCAATGCTCTCCACATGATGGACAGAATGTTATTGTGTGCTTTCTGCAGATGTAATTCTTGCATTTCACACAAGAGGTACTTGTTTTACTGTCCTCTCGAGGTAAGCAGACACGTCCACAATGTTGTAGAAAATCACCAAAGGCCAACGGGCTGTCTTGCGCTGGCAGCTGTATGTTGCTGTGACTTTGTCCAGGTTGTCAACTCCTCCTTTGGTGGAGTTATAATCCAGGATCATTTGTGGCTTCATGTCTTCTCTTGTGCTCAGAGATGCATCTGTGTGCATTGTACTCATTACAAGAACATTCTTGTTTCTCTTTGGGCAGTATGAAACAACTGTTGCTTTCTCAGTGAAAGCAAATATTGAGGAATGCAGAGGTCTGCCCTGCATCTTCAGAATTTCGGTGGGAAGTTCTGGCTTATTTTTTCTGACTGTTCCCAACATGGTCAGCTTTCTCTTCTGAAGTGCATCTCCAAGGTGGTAGGATGTAAAGAAATTGTCACATGTGATGTTATGACCTTGCAGCCCTTCACTCATTTCCAGCACCACACGCATCCCCTGATTCTTCTCAGATGTTCCTCCAGGTAGCTTTCCAGTGTATACTTGCATATTCTATGCATAGCTGGATTTTGCATCACAGGCTGCCCATATTTTGATGCCATACTTCGCGGGCTTGTTGGGCATGTACTGTCGAAAAAGAAAGCGCCCCCTGAATGGAACAAGGCGCTCATCTACAGTAACATGGGGACCAGGATTGTACAACAAAGGTACATTTTCCACCCATTTATCCCACACATCTCTGATCGCAGCTTGTTTGTCTCTTTCACGTCGACCAGCTCTGGTGTCGCGGTTGTCAAAGTGGATCACACGAGATATCATGTGGAATGTCTCCAGAGACATTGTTGCACGAAAGATTGGCTTTCCATTCTCTTCATTCCATAGACTTGCAGTGGCTTCTCCCTTTGACCTGTACACTCCAGCTAATAACAGAACTCCAATGTAAGCATGCAAGTCAGTCTGATCCAGTGGCTTCCATTTCTCTTGAAACACACGTCTCCCCTCCAAGTTGGTCATTTCCAGTATAATCCTCTCTATTGGTGGGGATATGAAGAGCTGAAATGCTGATTGAATCTCATCAACTTGTGTGACAGCAAATCTTGTAGGACCGGGAGTCATTTTGATCACATTGGAAGATGATAGTCTGCCTCGGCTTGGGTGTGGTGATGTTGACCATTTTATATTACCGTCCTTAGATGCCCATGTCCCCTCTGTGGATGATGATTGCTGCATTCCTTGATTTTCATCTGTTGGAGGAACAACGGCAGACTCGTCCTCTGAATCCTCCTCATTGTAGGAAAATTGACCATCTGGATCAGCAATAACATTGTCCTCTGTCTCTGAAAAATCCTCTGTTTCTGAAATCTCTTCCTCTACATCACTATCCCAGTTAAAAATCAGTGATAAAGCCTCCTCAGATGTCATCATTCTGGAGCTAATTTTTGGTGAGTTTGTCAAAGAGATGACATGAGAACAGTGACAAGGACAAGTGTGAGAAAGTTCCCTCTCTTCACACACCTGGCTCTGGGTCTCAGAGGCAATAAAACTACAAACAATTGTACATCAAAGTAAAAAGTACATCAAAGAGACATGTTTATTTTGGATCTGAACAGCTGTTTACCCACATCAAAGCGTCTGGGTCAAAATGACCCGCAACATCATCTTTGTATACAACTCTAGAAAGACATTCCACTACACATCAAAGTGTCCAGATTTTACACACCAGTTCATGACCCTAGATGAGGAAAAGTCACCAAATTTCAGCAAGAAAAAGAAAGGATAACCAGTACTTTGATCAACACAAAAACTGAAATGGGTCAAATTGACCCTTAACATAATACAAGGGTTAAACAGTTATTAAGCAGTGGCACAAACATTCATGTCATTTCCAAAACAGAAAGTGCAAGATTGTCAGAGACATTTTAAAACAAGCTATTATTGCACTTTTGTGCATGATGTCACTAAGATGACATATCAAAACAACACTAAATTAAAGGCCTACTAATATGAAATGTTTTTATTTAAACGGGGATAGCAGATCTATTCTATGTGTCATACTTGATCATTTCGCGATATTGCCATATTTTTGCTGAAAGGATTTAGTATAGAACAACGACGATAAAGATTGCAACTTTTGGTATCTGATAAAAAAAAGGCTTGCCCCTACCGGAAGTAGCGTGACGTAGTCAATTGAACATATACACAAAGTTCCCTATTGTTTACAATGATGGCCGCATGAAGTGAGAGAGATTCGGACCGAGAAAGCGACGATTTCCCCATTAATTTGAGCGAGGATGAAGAAAGATTTGTGGATGAGTAAAGTGCAAGTGAAGGACTAGTGGGGAGTGGAAGTGATTCAGATAGGGAAGATGCTGTGAGAGCCGGGGGTGACCTGATATTCAGCTGGAAATGACTACAACAGTAAATAAACACAAGACATATATATATACTCTATTAGCCACAACACAACCAGGCTTATATTTAATATGCCACAAATTAATCCCGCATAAAAACACCTAGGTGTTTGTTATGCTAGCTCCTAGCTACTAGCTCGAACTAGTTATAGCTCGAGCGGGTAATATGGACGGGATCCCGTCCATATAAACCGCCAATACAATTCAAACACCTGCACAACACACACACTCACTCAGCCCAAAGAACCGTTCACCTAAATGATAAATTATAAATGATAAATGGGTTATACTTGTATAGCGCTTTTCTACCTTCAAGGTACTCAAAGCGCTTTGACAGTATTTCCACATTCATCCATTCACACACACACACATTCACACACTGATGGCGGGAGCTGCCATGCAAGGCGCTAACCAGCAGCCATCAGAGGCAAAGGGTGAAGTGTCTTGCCCAAGGACACAACGGACGTGACTAGGAAGGTAGAAGGTGGGAATTGAACCCCAGTAACCAGCAACACTCCGATTGCTGGCACAGCCACTCTACCAACTTCGCCACGCCGCCCAAGGTTCATAAAGCTTATATATTTAATCAAAGTTACGTACATGACACGCACGTACTGGCAAGCAATCCAATGTTTGGAAGCGCGCGGGTTGGACCTGATATTCAGCTGGGAATGACTACAACAGTAAATAAACACAAGACATATATATACTCTATTAGCCACAACACAACCAGGCTTATACTTAATATGCCACAAATTAATCCTAATGCTAACTCCTAGCTCCTAGCTACTAGCTCGAGCTAGTTATAGCAAGCGATCAAATGTTTGGAAGCGCAGCTGTGTACTCACGGTATCGCAACTGTGTATCCAAATCAAAGTCCTCCTGGTAAGAGTCTCTGTTGTCCGAGTTCTTCGATCTTGACTGCATCTTTCGGGAATGTAAACAAAGAAGCGCCGGCTGTGTACGTGTTGCTGCTGACTTCCCTCGCAAAATAGACGCTTCGCACCGACAACTTTCTTCTTTGCTTGCTCAGCTTCTTTCTCCATAATGCAATGAACAAATTGCAACATATTCACCAACACAGATGTCCAGAATACTGTGGAATAATGACATGAAAACAGAGCTATTTCGTATTGGCTTCAATGGTGTCCGAATACTTCCGTTTCAATGATTGACGTCACGCGCATACGTCATCCTCAGAGGCGTTTCGAACCGGAAGTTTAGCGGGAAATTTTAAATTGCACTTTATAAGTTAACCCGGCCGTATTGGCATGGGTTGCAATGTTAAGATTTCATCATTGATGTATAAACTATCAGACTGCGTGGTCGGTAGTAGTGGCTTTCAGTAGGCCTTTAAAGTGCACTTTTTGTACGGAACGCCACTACAATAGTTTAAAACAAATAAAGTGCACTTTTGTGCATGATGTCACTAAGATGACATATCAAAACAACAATAAATGAAAGTGCACTTTTTTGTACAGAACGCCAGTACAATAGTTTAAAACAAATAAAGTGCACACAAGATATTTCAACAACTGTCAAATAAAAATGAGCTGCATAATAGGAAATCAAATAGTGTATGTCCTTCACTACGTGGTAGGTTACTGCGGACGTTATCTCCTTCTCTTGTTGACTATTTGCTTCATACAGTGTTTTTGTGGAAATGTTTTTTTCGAAATTTTGTTGGTGTGGCACCGGCCGAGATGTTGACATGCGGAGTTTCAAGCACTCTTCGTTCTCTAGCGGGTGACTTTTCAAATTATGTTACATTAGTGGAGCTGCAACGCTTTTGCCGCATACTTGACATATTACTGTTGTCTGTTCAACATCTTCCCGCTTGAAGCCAAACCACCGCCAGACGATGCGGTTTTTCTTGGAATTAATTTTTCCTCCATTTGGTACCAGATTCGCAGCTTCTTTCTCACGTATTACCACTCGCACCCCTCCGCTTGCACCACAGCTAACGTTACCCATGTCCCTACCACTCTGCTCTGCGAGGGATATGACGTTGCACGCGCGACAGTATGTCACGTATGTAAGAAGGTGCGCTTGTTTTATGTCTCTGTGAGAAGGAGAGACAAGAAAGAGTGAGAAACGCCTGTAGTGTAATGCCCGCAGCTAAAAGCAACTGCGTGAGAACGTATACTCGAATATCACGATATAGTCATTTTCTATATCGTACAGAGACGCACCCGCAATATATCGAGTATATTCGATATATCGCCCAGCCCTATCCAGGTGCATGTCATTGGAGGTGGGAAGATGCTGGAGTATCCGGAGGGAACCCACGCAGTCACGGGGAGAACATGCAAACTCCGCACAGAAAGACCCAGAGCCCGGGGATCGAACCCAGGACCTTCGTATTGTGAGGCACACACACTAAACCCTGTGCCACTCCATTTATTTTAAGAGGCAGGGTTAAAAAAAATAAAATACTATGAATTTCTCACAAGGCTATTTTTAACCACTATATAAATATCAATCCTTTAAACTTATAAATGTTATGAAATTTATTTCCACAGAATACGCTTTCACTTTATTTTTGAAAACCTCATAAAAACACCTTTACACATATTCTGTTGTTAATGTGTTAGAGCCAGCGGTATTGCGCTCAGTTTTATGCTACTGATTCCGATCATTCATTAGTGAAATCAGCCGATACCGATCATATATAATAATTGGAAATTTCTTTATGTATTTATAGAAACAGTATGACAATATCAACAACTTCCTTATTCCCTTTTATTACATACATTTGCTTGAGCACATAATACCTAAACAACGTCAAAAACTACTATCTGCTACTCATTGATTCTTACCCTCAAAGTCCCCCTGTGTCCAGGGCCTTATACTGCCTGAATTAGTAAACATTAACAAACATTTTGAGAAACAGAAATATCAATCCAATCACTCTAGGGTTGTCCCTATACCAATATTTTGATACCGGTACCAAAATGTAGAAATGTCATTATTGGCTTTATTTAACCAGAAAATCTTATGATACATTAAACATACCTTTCTTATTGCAATAAAAGAACCATTTTGGCATTAAACTACAACGCATCCTCACTGTAGCATTCTCGATAGTGGCTAATGTAGGCCTGGGCCGATAACACATTTTGCCTGACGATATATTGGCCTACGAATTATTGCCGATAAACAATTTTATTGTCAATATTATTTTGAGACCAACTTAACCACTGATGTAATGATAGTACATAATAATAAAGCAAATGACGTATTTTCCGGACTATAGAGTGCACCGGTATATAAGCCACACCCACTAAATTTCCAATGAAAAAAATATTTTTCCATATAATAACCACACTGGACTATAAACCGCAGATATATATGTTGTGAAATTAATTATTTACCCGAATAGATACTGTAAATATTTATTTACATACCTTAATGGTTTCCAAACTGTGCCTGTAACACGGCAGTAAAAAAGCTGATCAAACAAAACAGAAGTCATCATTATGGACACAGTAGCTGCAAAAGCTAGCTCGCCAATCAGCTAAACAGACTTAATAACTCCACTGTGACGTTTTAGTGACTTTACTGAGGATTTTGTGAAACTGAAACAATACAAAAATAATGCCATTGTAAGTTAATAATACTAACTAAAAATCTACTATTAAATATTAATAATTTTATTTATTATTATTAAAAGGGACAAGCGGTAGAAAATGGATGGATCGATTAAATATTTTTATTATTAACCTGCTCAGTGGCCTTGTGGTTAGAGTGTCCGCCCTGAGATCGGTAGATCGTGAGTTCATACCCCGGCCGAGTCATACCAAAGACTATAAAAATGGGACCCATTACCTCCCTGCTTGGCACTCAGCATCAAGGGATGGAATTGGGGGTTAAATCACCAAAATGATTCCCGAGCGCGGCCACCGCTGTTTCTTACTGCTCCCCTCAACTCTCAGGGGGTGGAACAAGGGGATGGGTCAAATGCAGACGGGTAATTTCACCACAACTAGTGTGTGTGACTATCAGTAGTACTTTAACTTGAACATTAATTGCACCGTTTTATAAGCCGCAGGGTACAAAACGTAGGGGAAAAAAAGTAGTGGCATATAGTCCGGAGAATACGGTATTTGTCTAATGACGGCAACCGTTTAATGGAACAGACTTCCATTATTTCCAAAGGAAAACATTATTTCAAACAAATCAAATGTCGTCCAGTGTCACGACTCCCAGAACGGATTGTGTTTGATCTTAGATCTTTGTAAACTGCAGGGTTCTTTAAATTTTTACAGCTCAGGACCAAATAAAATGTGACATAATTTACTCCAATTTATCATAAAAATTGCAATAATGGTGACATTTGAACCAATAAAAAATGATTCATTACATGAAACATGTGCTATGATCAATAAAACAGCTTACAGTGAGCAATTTTGTGGGCCGAACCAACTGAACTCTCAAATGAGAACCACATTCACATCCTCTTCTTCATCAAGCCCTTCATGAAGAGCTCAGTATGTGCCGTCAGTCAGATCAGTGGCCTTAATAACGTCCCTTCCTCAATCATAACAATGCCCCTCTGCTGCCAGCATCCAGAGCCAACTGGCCCAGGACCATGAGAACCAGGCTGGTGACACACTGGAGGTCTGTCTCTCCTGCTCTTTCCAATACGACCACTTTTTTTGTGGCAAGTCAAGAAGCATCAGGAGGGCATTACAGCCCTCTATAATCATTCTTTAATCGACGTACAATTTTCTGAACTTGGGCTGGAAATGTAATACTGGGTATCTCCGTGCCAGTGTCAGTGGAAATTTAACACAGTTTATAATACTTTCAAGTGCCGTCTTAGAGTAAAACTTTTAGTCACGGAGTAGATTTTAATTATAGTGTGCAACAACTCTGTTTTGACGATTTACTGCATGTTAGGCAAGTATTACCTTAATCTTGGGTGGCAAATATCACCCTACAAGCTGTCATTCCTTAAGATAAATGGAACATAATAACTTGCTTTTTTTCCACGGCAGCAACTTGTCACATTTACCTGGGACTTGGAAAAACCACTACACATTTCAACAAACTTTGCCTGGAAAAATACCATGTTGGGACTTTAAAGATTAATAAAGTAGGGAGGTGGGATTTCTTAAAGGGGAACTGCCTATTGTTCACAATCATTATGAGACAAATCCAGAAGCATTTAAGTCCCATCTTAAAACTCATTTGTATACACTAGCCTTTAAATAGACCCCATTTTAGACCAGTTGATCTGCTGTCTCTTTTCTGCTCTGCCCCCCTCTCCTATGTGGAGAGGTTATTTGTTAGTTTAGTTGGTTAGATTATTATTTATTCGGTCAGTGGTCAACAAAATAAACAAACAGTGCTACATAAACAGTTGTAAATTGAAAATGTTACAGACCGAAAGGGTTTAGGCTGAAGTTGACACTTATTGCGCCAAACCCTATAAACAATCTCAAATACAGGATGAGCTTACTAAAAATATGAAATTTCCTTTGCACAACATATTATAAATACACCTTGTACACAACATAAACACTGTTCAATTATTAGGTGACCACAGATGAATCGCTAGCTGTTCAAAGTCGGGACCCAGGGTGGACCACTCATCTGTGCATCAGTTGGGGACGTCTCTGCGCTGCTGACTTGTCTCCACTCAAGATGATCCCCTGCTGGCCCCACTATGGACTGGACTCTCACACTATTAACCAGAGGTGGGACCAAGTCATTGTTTTGCAAGTCACAAGTAAGTCTCAAGTCTTTGCCCTCAAGTCTCGAGTCAAGTCCCGAGTCAAGACAGGCAAGTCCCAAGTCAAGTCCAAAGTCAAGACTGGAAAGTCTCAAGTCAAGTCCCAAGTCCGGCATTTTAAGTTTCGAGTCCTTTCAAGTCCTTTTAACCACAGACTAATATATTTACACAGATTGTGTATGCTTTTAAAACGCTGTATTTATTTATTAAAACAAGTGCATTTAAAATTGCAGGGACTGTATATCCCTTGCAGACTGTATTGATATATATTGATATATAATGTAGGAACCAAAAATATTAATAACAGAAAGAAACAACCCCATTTGTGCGAATGAGTGTGAATGAGTGTAAATGGGGGAGGGCGGTTTTTTGGGTTGGTGCACTAATTGTAAGTGTATCTTGTGTTTTTTATGTTGATTTAATTTAAAAAAAAAATAGTAATAATCATTTTTTGTATTTTTTTATTTCTTGTGCGGCCCGGTACCAATCGATCCACGGACCGGTACCGGACCGCAGCCCGGTGGTTGGGGACCACTGTGTTAAAGTATTTGGCAGAGGCTTTTATCCAAAGCGACATACATAAAAAATACATACAAAACAATCACTGTAAACATGATCATTTAAGGGAAGAATGTAATACAAAATATCAATACAAAGTGTCAAGACAGAATAAACTCTCTGCTGCTGCAGCAACAGAGATACAGTCTATAGGTCCCTAAGATATATAGATATCTATACATTGTTTATGCAGAATATACGCATGTTTATATAACCTAATCATATTGTTTCTTGAATTTAAAAATAGATGACCGTTTTTCCCGCATCTCTGGGATTATACTCCCAGTTTTGATCTCGGACGTCTGGTCATTTATAGCATATAAGAATATTTTATTACTGTTAAACAAACTATTAATAATAAAACACGCCAAAACATGTGTCCTTTATCATAGCTACACGTATGACAAAAAAGCGTGTGAAAATGAGTGGTATTCAGTGAGGTAAAATGAATTAAATGCGCTGACAGTTCATTGCTCCTGCCAAATGAATTGCACTGAGTGGAGCGGATCACCACTCCAAGATGGCGGCCCGCGTCTCGTCTGCGCCAGTAGGCAGTAGCGCTCCATGCTGCGTCTACTTATAAGATGTCTATGGTTATAGTGTTAGCAGTGAGTTTACAGCCTCACTGATTTAACAACACATCAAATAAAAGTCATGTTACTTAGCCAATAAACGTTAGCTTACATTCAAAACTTACCGTTCTGTTTGCAACTTCAAATGTCGAACGAAGTTGGAAGTTGTTGCAATTCGTTTTTTGTTGACCAAGTCGTAGTTTTAATACCCGAACGAAACTATCTTTGACGTAATTTTTCCTCACTGGCGCGTTGTTTGAGAGCTATTCTTCGTTGGTTGTTCTGCAATTTGATTGGATGAATGCCGTGGGATGAAAACAATGTGGATCTAATTTGGTTGGCTGTTGTACTGACAGACACACACGCTGAGAGAGCGCACACTCCCTGACAGACACACACACCGACACATGTACACTTTGGAAGATACGGAGCGCTCCCGAATAACTTTTTAATCGTTGGGTTTTGGGGAAAGTAGCAAGTCATGTCAAGTCAAAAGGCTCAAGTCCAAGTGAAGTCACAAGTCATTGATGTTAAAGTCCAAGTCGAGTTGCAAGTCTCTTTACATTTTGTCAAGTCGAGTCTAAAGTCATCAAATTCATGACTCGAGTCTGACTCGAGTCCAAGTCATGTGACTCGAGTCCACACCTCTGCTATTAACTAGACCCACTATGGACTGGACTCTCACACTATTATGTTAGATCCACTATGGACTGGACTCTCACACTATTAACTAGATCCACTCCATGTCCATTGCACCGGTCGCCCTCCAAGGTTTCTCATTGTATCCCATTGGGTTGAGTTTTTTCTTGCCCTGATGTGGGATCTGAGCCGAGGATGTCGTTGTGGCTTGTGCAGCCCTTTGAGACACTTGTGATTTAGGGATATATTAAATAAACTTTGATTGATTGAAATCCACAGATGTTTTGGCCTTTTTTTTTTGCATAAAGATTAAAAAAACGTTCTTAAGATGTGGCTTACGTCTAGCTCAGTGTTTTTCAACCTTTTCTGAGCCAAAGCACATTTTTTTCATTGAAAAAATCTCGAGGCACACCAGCAGAAAACATAAAAAAATGAAACTCAGCAGCCGATATTGACAATAAAAAGTTGTTCTCGCAATTGTTGGATATAAATTCAAACCATAACCAACCATGCATCACAATAGCTTTTGTCTCAAAGTAGGTGTACTGTCACCACCTGTCAAATCACGCCGTGACTTATTTGGAGTTTTTTGCTGTTTTCCTTTGTGTAGTGTTTTTGTTCTTGTCTTACGCTCCTATTTAGGTGTTGATTGTCATGTACGGATGTACTTTGTGGACACCGTCTGCTCCACAAGCTGTAAGTTTTTGCTGTCGTCCAGCATTCTGTTTTTGTTTACTTTGCAGCCAGTTCAGTTTTAGCTTTGTTTTGCATAGCCTTCCCTAAGCTTCAATGCCTCTTCTTAACGGCACTCGCCTTTTGTTAATTTTTGGTTTAAGCGTTAGATACCTTTTTACCTGCAAACCATCGTCGTCGTTCCAGACATCTACAAAGCAATTAGCTACCTGCTGATAACTACTGATATGGAAGAATATTACACGGTTAATCTGCCGAGCTCTACATAGCACAGACACTCAACGGCACATTTGCGGATTATAATCACCGGTTTGTCAAAAAATATTTTTAACCCAATCAGGTGAAATGACAATCTCCCACGGCACACCAAACAATATCTCACGGTACACTAGTGTGCCGCGGCACAGTGGTTGAAAAACACTGGTCTAGCTAATGCTACAGCTTGGTTATTGTAGAGACTACGAAACGTAAATGAAGTATCGTTGGCGGGTTTTGATGCATTTTAGAGTAATTTAGAGGCCAAATAGATTGATCCCAGCTGCATCTTAAGTGCATTTTTTAATCTTTAGAATGCAAAAAAAAACAACAACATGTGTTCTTGTCTCTGATAAGGACTGTGAATAATAGGCAAAATTCCAAAATAAAGTGCAGTTCCCCTTTAAATTTAAAATAAGTAAGTAGAGTTTGTATTTATTTACTTTAGGAAAATAGTCTGACCTAGTATTATGTGTATTCACAGTATCATTGTGAACAAAAAATAAAAAAGGGTGTCTTTTTTTGTTTTTTTTTAAGTTCAACCGGGTAAGTTCCTGACAATGTTTGTGGTTGTATTATAATCATTATCTTGTTTTGTATCAAGTGTGTGTTGACAATTGGCATAGTTTGGGTATATTAGCGTAATTAGTGTTAATTTTGATTGATTGAAACTTTTATTAGTAGATTAGCACAGTACAGTACATATTCCATACAATTGACCACTAAATGGTAACACCCCAATAAGTTTTTCAACTTGTTTAAGTCGGGGTCCACGTTTGTCTCTCATAAGGACTGTGAACGATAAGCAAAATTTCAAAATAAAGTGCAGTCCCCCTTTAAAATTTAAATAAGTAAGTAAAGTTTGTATTTACCTACTTTAGTAAATCAGTCTGACCTAGTATTATATGTGTATTTACAGAATAATTGTAAAAAAAATTAAAAAAGGGTGTCTTTTTTTGTTTTTTTCAAGTTCAACCGGTAAGTTCCTGATAATGTTTGTGGTTGTATTATAATCATGATCTTGTTTTGTGTCAGGTGTGTGTTGACAATTGGCATAGTTTGGGTATATTAGCGTAATTAGTGTTAATTTTGATTTATTGATACTTTTATTAGTAGATTAGCACAGTACAGTACATATTCCGTACAATTGACCACTAAATTTGATAAGTTGGGGGGGGGGGGGGGCGGGGGGCTCCACGTTATAATAACGTTTTTACCATGAATTAATAACGTCGTTATTAATTCATGGTAAATACTGATGACATATACTTATGTCGTTTATTATGACCAAACAAAAAAACATGTGCATTAGCTAGCTCCAACGCTTCCGTAAAAGAGACGTAAGTATGATTTAAAGACATTATTAATAAAGACTAGGTAAGCTAGCATGCTAACGTTAGCTTGTATCACTTTGACCAGCGTGTTGCGTTCAGGGAGTCACTACCTAACCAAAAAGTTTCCAACCGAGTAAAAGTTCACTCAGCGAGTGGACGAGTTAGCGCGTTAAATGTAACGACTTACTAGTTAATGCAAACGCAGCGTTAAGGATAATAGTCAGAAATGTTAATAAAGTAAAAAGCCCCTCTATGCTGCTGTCAGTGCCGCTGGATGTGACTGCTCGGCGGGCATGTCCCAACATTCCCCTCCTGAACAAACTATCAGGAATAATAGACATGATCACCAAATCTTACCTGATAAATGTCATGGGAGTAAGTTCCTTCCTCAAAAACAACTTTTCTCCAAAATTTGAGAGTAACTCCATACACACACGCTCCCACTTGATGCACCACCAGCGCCAAGGTAGACTGAGCGGACGCTGGACTCCTCCTCCTTCCGAGCATGAGGTCATATGTGCGGCGAGGCTCACCAGTCTCCTCCCCTTTGGTCCGTGAACGCCACATAACCAAGATATTGGAGACAAGATAAGTTGATGCTACACTTGAATTGTGACGTTTTGCTATTCGTGTGATTAATTGAAGTAGTAACACTATCCTAAAGGGTTATTTATTGTTAATTTTGTAAATGATTAACAGTTTGCTTCTCATTGTGGTGTAGAACTACATGATCTTACTGAGAGCTGTTTCTAAATAAGTCAATTCACTTGAACCAACAGCACCCTCTTGTGGCCACTTTCTTTTATGGTGTTTTGTCTGCAAACAGTGAAGTACACTTTATTGCCAAAAGTATTTAAAGGCCTACTGAAATGAATTTTTTTTATTTAAACGGGGATAGCAGATCTATTCTATGTGTCATACTTGATCATTTCGCGATATTGCCATATTTTTGCTGAAAGGATTTAGTATAGAACAACGACGATAAAGATTGCAACTTTTGGTATCTGATAAAAAAAAGGCTTGCCCCTACCGGAAGTAGCGTGACGTAGTCAGTTGAACATATACGCAAAGTTCCCTATTGTTTACAATGATGGCCGCATGAAGAGAGAGAGATTCGGACCGAGAAAGCCACAATTTCCCCATTAATTTGAGCGAGGATGAAAGATTTGTGGATGAGTAAAGTGCAAGTGAAGGACTAGTGGGGAGTTGAAGCTATTCAGATAGGGAAGATGCTGTGAGATCCGGGGGTGACCTGATATTCAGCTGGGAATGACTACAACAGTAAATAAACACAAGACATATATATACTCTATTAGCCACAACACAACCAGGCTTATATTTAACATGCCACAAATTAATCCTGCATAAAAACACCTGCGTGTTTGTTATGCTAGCTCCTAGCTCCTCTGCTAGCTCCTAGCTCCATAGAACACGCCAATACAATTCAAACACCTGATCAACACACACAATCACTCAGCCCAAAAGACCGTTCACCTAACCCAAGGTTCATAAAGCTTATATATTTTAAAAAAGTTACGTACATACGCAAAAAAAAGTTGCGCACATACGGTCAAGCGATCAAATGTTTAGAAGCCAAAGCTGCATACTCACAGTAGCACGTCTGCGTCTTTGTCATCCAAATCAAAGTAATCCTGGTAAGAGTCTGTGTTGTCCCAGTTCTCTACAGGCGTCTGTGTATCAAAGTCAAAAGTCCTCCTGGTTAGAGTCTCTGTTATCCGAGTTCTTCCATCTTGACTGCATCTTTCGGGAATGTAAACAAAGAAGCGCCGGCTGTGTACTGTTGTGGCTGACTACGTTCGAAAAATACGTCCATTTCGCACCGACAACTTTCTTCTTTGCTTGCTCGGCTTCCTTCTCCATAATGCAATGAACATGATTGAAACAGATTCACGAACACAGATGTCCAGAATACTGTGGAATTATGAAATGAAAACAGAGCTTTTTCGTATTGGCTTCAATGTGGAAGGCATACCCGTGTTCGCCGGTCTACGTCACGCGCATACGTCATCCTCAGAGGCGTTTCGAACCGGAAGTTTAGCGGCAAATTTAAAATGTCACTTTATAAGTTAACCCGGCCGTATTGGCATGTGTTATAATGTTAAGATTTCATCATTGATATATAAACTATCAGACTGCGTGGTCGGTAGTAGTGGGTTTCAGTAGGCCTTTAACGGTTAAATACTTTTAGTTCAACAGGACAATAATGCCATCTAATGGATAGATAATTCAAGTATTTATTTTATGTAAATAAAATAAATATATATATATATATAGCTAGAATTCACTGAAAGTCAAGTATTTCATACACATATATATATATATATATATATATATATATATATATATATATATATATATATATATATACAGTATATATATATATATATACACATATATATACACATATATATACAGTATATATATATATATATATATATATATATATATATATATATATATATATATATATATATATATATATATATATATATATATATGCATACATATATATATGAAATATATATGAAATACTTGAGTTGGTGAATTCTAGTGGTAAATAACCACGCCCCCCGCCCCCTACTCCCCACCTCCCGATATTGGAGGTCTCAAGGTTGGCAAGTATGATTTAACCACCCATCCAAATGATGAGAATCATGTGTCCTAATCACTTGGCCCGGTGTATAAAATCAAGCACTTAGGAGACTGTTTCTACAAACATTTATGAAAGAATGGGCCGCGCTCAGTGATTTCCAGCGTGGAACTGTCATAGGATGCCACCTGTGCAACAAATCCAGTCATGAAATTTCCTCGCTCCTAAAAATTCCAAAGTCAACTTTATTGTAAGAAAAGTGAAGAGTTTGGGAACAACAACAACTCAGCCACGAAGTGGTAGGCCACGTAAACTGACAAAGAGGGGTCGGCGGATGCTGAAGTGCATAGTGCAAAGACTTTCTGCACAGTCAGTTGCTACACAGCTCCAAACTTCACGTGACCTTCCAATTAGCCCACGTACAGTACGCAGAGAGCTTCATGGAATGGGTTTCCATGGCCGAGCAGCTGCATCCAAGCCATACATCACCAAGTCCAATGCAAAGCGTGGGATGCAGTGGTGTAAAGCACGTCGCCACTGGACTCTAGAGCAGTGGAGACGCCTTCTCTGGAGTGATGAATCACGCTTTTCCATCTGGCAATCTGATGGACCAGTCTGGTTTTGGAGGTTGCCAGGAGAACGCTACATTTCGGACTGCATTGTGTTTTTCCAGGAGTTGGACTTGGCTCCTTAGTTCCAGTGAAAGGAACTTTGAATGCTCCAGGATACCAAAACATTTTGGACAATTCCATGGGATGGCACTTCAAGTTCATATGTGAGTAAAGGCAGGTGGCCAAATACTTTTGGCAATATAGTGTATATCAAAAACTATTTTCCTTGCCACATCATTTTTTTTAATACAATGAACTTAGGATAACAATGACCCGGTCTTCATACTTCACAGCTTGAACCACATTTTTCTCAGTCCTGTGCGTAAGAAGTGGTTTGTTCCAGGGTCAGCCAGGCCCTTCGCATGCTTGACAGAGAGTGCAGACACACACTAGTGCCAGTGAAATGTAGCAAGTCTGAGGGGCAGAGGACCACCAGGTGCTGCAACATGTCTCTGACCTCTGCAGAGGCATGCGTCAGCAGGAACATTCATGACTGCAGCGCTGTGTTTTAAACACATGACGCACTATGTGGCACACTTATACATTGGGTTATTAAAAAAAAACTTGACATATACAAAGGTAGCACAGCACCACTTTGCAGAATTGTATAGATACACTGCATCAGAATGGCAATTGTCTGTAATATGTATGCCTTTAACCCTCATTTTAGACCAGTTGATCTGCCGTCTCTTTTCTGCTCTGCCCCCCCCCCCCCTCTCCTGCGTGGAGAGGTTATTAGGTGACCACAGATAGCTCGACGAGAGAATGCCAAGAGTGTGCAAAGCAGTAATCAGAGCAAAGGGTGGCTATATTGAAGAAACAATACAAAACACGTTTTCAGTTATTTCACCTTTTTTTGTTAAGTACATAACTCCACATGTGTTCATTCATAGTTTTGATGTGACAATCTACAATGTAAATAGTCATGGAAATAAAGAAAACACACTGAATGAGAAGGTGTGTCTGTACATAAAGGCATATCATTACTGTTCATGACATAAAGGATGTAAGTAAATGCAGCGATTGGAGTGAAAGTCAATGTAACACAGTTAAAGTAAAGTGTCATTTTTACCAAAATACTTAATAAAATAAAAAGTACCTAACAACAGTGGCCTTGTGGTTGGAGCGTCCCCCCGGAGATCGGTAGGTTGTGAGTTCAAACCCCGGCCGAGTCATACCAAAGACTATAAAAATGGGACGCATTACCTCCCTGCCTGGCACTCGGCATCAAGGGTTGAAATTGGGGGTTAAATCACCAAAAATGATTCCCCAGCGAGGCCACCACTGCTGCTCACTGCTCCCCTCACCTCCCAGGGGGTGGAACAAGGGGATGGGTCAAATGCAGAGGTTAATTTCGCCACAACTAGTGTGTGACTATCAGTGTTGGGTTAGTTACTGAAAACCAGTAACTAGTTACAATTACTAGTTACTTTATTTCAAAAGTAACTCAGTTACTTACACCAAAAAGTAATGCATTACTGTGAAAAGTAACTATTTAGTTACTTATTTTTTCTCCCTTTTTTTTAAGGCTCCCATTAATGCCCTTTTAGCCTTCATTTCAGTACTGTTATTGTACTGGAGAATAATACAATCTGTTGATCAACTTGACATGTATTTGCATCACTGAACTCAGAAAGCAATGTGGTCTACATACAACACACAAAGACCAAGATATGTTTCAAAGGGCCAATTTATTTCAGGCCAGAAAAAATTGACAAAACTATTTTAAATAGCTGCAACATAATGGCACTTTAACTTTAACTCTAAGTAGATAGGATCTTTGATCCAAGACACAACTTACATTTAACTAAAATGTTATTTTCTTTGTGCTCGACAAAAGAAAAGTATTGAGAATGTCTCCATGTTAAAAAACTCGACTTCTGGCTTCGCCATGATGTCTTGTTAGTTGTTATGAGAGTAGCGTATGTGTGTGTGTGGCCCTTTAAGATATGACAGCATGAGAGGTGAGTGACGTCAGTGAGTGAGTGGGCGAGAGGTGAGGGAGCGGCGACAGTGAGTGCGTGTAGGCAGGGGCACCGCTAAGGATTTTGGGCCCCATGAAAAGAATCTTTACAGGGCCCCCAACAGAGCGGCAACATTTTTTGATGCTATTTTACATACAATTATGCATTTTAATGGTATTTTTGACTAACATTACCATATTTCTGAAAGCAGAACAGCATCACAGTTGACATGTACAGTAGGGGAAGAACTGAGCACTCTGAATACAATGGAATTCATTTTGAGTCATTTGCTGCACCACTGATTCTTAAATTGGAAATAAACTCTTCCATGACATTATTGAATAAGAACAGCTTGATAAATGTTTGACTGGATTGATTATTTAACTAATATAGCAGTAAAATGTAAAAATCCAGAGTTTTCTTGAGCTAACGTGGTGAGAAAAGTGAGCTAGCTTATTACCACAGACAGGGACAAAGTTAATATGCATAACTTTCCACCACAACTAACAAACCCACAAATAAAGGTATTGTTACCAGGACATGGAAAATAAAACATGCGTGATTATATGTTAGTTAATAACTTAGTGTCATTATTTTTTCTGTATTATAATTTCATCATCATTAGGGGCCTCTCTGGGCCCCCCTCCATCATGGGCCCCTAGAATCCGTCTCCTTTACCCCCCCTTTTCGGCGCCCCTGCGTGTAGGTGCTCTAGCTTGCTGGATGGCTGCGTGCAATAAAGTCACAAAGTTGCAACAAACCGCCGGGCTCGTCATTCACCCTCAGCTGTAAAGACCCTCTTCCGGGTGAAGTGAGGGTTGTTAGACCCGAAGTACGGCTCTGGAGGAACGTCTCCCCTGCGGGGAGGCGTGCTTTCTGTGGGTGGGGGAAAGCACGCCTCTTCTTTCCCACCGGAGCGCTCCAATAAAACACAGTCAGATCTTCAGTTTCTAGCCGATACTACATAAAACTAACGTAAAATAACGCGGTAACGCATCATGTAGTAACGGTAACGGAGTTACTGTATATAAAAATATAACGCGTTAGATTACTAGTTACCGCCGAAACTAACGGCGTTACAGTAACACGTTACTTAGTCCCAACACTGGTGACTCAGTGGTACTTCAACTTTTAAGTAAAAGTAGATATAGCATTAAAACTAATCCGACAAACAAAATCGATCAAACAAGTCAACGTAAAAGTAGTACGATACAACCCACACCTATTTGGACTCCTCAGGTGACAATGCAGTTTGTATATTTTGGTTAACTGCATGAACATGTGTGATACAGTTGACTTCTAAACCACTACTACAAAACATGTTAAATGAACCTTAATTCAATTAAATCAAGCATAAAATAAATTACTATTGATAGTTATTTTTTTAAACTGGTAAGTGTATTGTCTTAATTGAAACCATTTTTCGCCACCCAGTGGTCATTGAGTGACATTGCATAAGTTATACAATTGTTTTATTTCTTGTATGAAGTGCCAAGCCGTACAAAGATGGAAATTCACATTACAGATCAAAAGAAGGCTAAATATAGATGGAGTAAACATGTTAAGTCACTATGCTACAGAGAACATGATTAGTATCCTCCAAAGTGTAACCAGATGAAGAAGAAAGCAGTTAAGCTTATCTACAAGCCCGAGATCTATGTCAAACATCTTCAAACATGGACTCCATCCTCTAGTACTTCCTGGGCTGCTGGATTATGAAGGTCCGAGGAGAGTGAAGCTTCTCCACAGCGGGCCGCAGTTTGATGTGCCTCACGCTCACTGGCGTCTCTGGGAAGTCATGGCTCAACTGGAAACAATTTTAAAATACTAAAGAAAAACGTTCTGCTTAGGTAATACAAATAAGAAAAAAAAAGTGTGTTTACCTTGTCAAGAGGTCCTGACAGAAGGAGACCAACTTGTTGCATCCTGTTAACACTGGACCCAGGCCTGATGCAGGGGGATCAACAACAAATCAAGCTAACATTTATAGTAATTATACTACATCAGTGATCTCAAACTGTGGTATGGGCGCCATCTAGTGGTACGCCAAAAAACAAAAAAAATCACTTGCTTATAGTACAGTGTTTTATTTCTATATTCAAGCAGTGTGTGACCTGCTCAGTGGCCTTGTGGTTAGAGTGTCCGCCCTGAGATCGGTAGGTCGTGAGTTCAAACCCCGGCCGAGTCATACCAAAGACTATAACATGCGACTCATTACCTCCCTGCTTGGCACTCAGCATCAATGGTTGGAATTAGGGGTTAAATCACCAACAACAACAACAACAACAAAAAAGATTCCCGGGCGTGGCCACCACTGCTCACTGCTCCCCTCACCTCCCAGGAGGTGAGGATGATAGGTCAAATGCAGAGGATAACCTCACCACACCTAGTGTGTGTGCCAATCATTGGTACTTTAACTTTATGTTACAGTGGCCAAAAAATATTAGTGCCTCACAATAAGAAGGTCCTGGTTTTGATCCCAGGCTTGAGGGTCTTTCTGTGTGGAGTTTGCATGTTCTCCCCGTGACTGTGTGGGCTTCCTCCCACCTCCACAGACATGCACCTGGGGATAGGTTGATTGGCAACACTAATGTGTGAATGTTGTCTGTGTTGGCGGTGCAATGTGGTGGCGACTTGTCCAGGGTGTACCCCGCCTTCCGCCCGAATACAGCTGGGATAGGCTCCAGCACCCCACGCGACAAGCGGTAGAAATGGATGGAATCTCCAACAAGTTAACTAAATGTATTACTAGAACTAAGCCAGGGGTCGGCAACCCAAAACGTTGAAAGAGCCATATTGGATCAAAAATACAAAACAACTAATCTGTCTGGAGCCGCAACAAAGAAAAGCCGTATATAAGTCTTATAATGAAGACAACACATGACGTAAGTGACTATATTAGCCTACTATCAAAATGACTATCAATGTGTCTTTTTTGATGGAAATGTTGAAATGTAATATTTATTCTACACATTTTTACAACATTAGAAACCATTAGTAAATCCGAGGTTACTCAGAAGGTGAGATAACTCTTAGAAATTACTGGCCAAAAAAAAAGGTATAGATGTGTGTGTCCAAGTTAAAAGGAAACAGCAAGCTGTCTTCTTTTAATAGATTTATTACAATATTTAGCAAGCTAAGTAATATTTGCTGTGGTCTGGAACAATATGGCACAGAAATGCAGTCATTACATACAGATAACGTGTCATGAGACACGCAAAACTAAATTACACACAAAGACGATAAAAGGAAATTAAATTAGTTCAAATGTAACTTCAAATGTACAAAAAAATAAAAAATATAACTACAAATAAGGCATAATGATGCAATATGTACATACAGCTAGCCTAAATAGCATGTTAGCATTGATTAGCTTGCAATCATGCTCTGACCAAATATGCCTGATTAGCACTCCAACAAGTCAATAACATCAACAAAGCTCACCTTTGTGCATTCAGACACACAGCATAAAACTTTTGGTGGACAAAATGAGACAAAAAAAGGAGTGGAAGATTTTACATGCACAAAGACATGCGCCTGGGAATAGGTTGATTGGCAACACTAAATTGGCCCTACTGTGTGAATGTGAGTGTGAATGTTGTCTGTCTATCTGTGTTGGCCCTGTGATGAGGTGGCGACTTGTCCACCTTCCGCCCATGTGCAGCTGAGATAGGCTGCAGCACCTCCAAAATGGACAAGTGGTAGAAAATGGATGGATGGAGATTTTACATGTAAACAAACTGTTGCATTTGTTTGTATTTTTCCCCCGTATTCTTCCATTTTCAATACTTTAAAAAAAAAAATGCTCCAGGGAGCCATTAGGGTGGCACTATAGAGCTGCATGTGGCTCGAGAGCTGCGGGTTGCTGACCCCCGAACTAGGCAGTAACGCTTTGAAATGATAGCAACACAAACCCAACATGCATGTATTTATTTACATAGTGAACAACGTGGACACAACTTTCACATGAACTGTGTTGGTGTTTGCTGACCAGACTACTTGGGCTGCCTTTAGAAAACAAACAGAACTAAAGTTAGTTAGAAATAAAACTTCTGAGTTTATAGTTAACAGTGCGACCATTATAACATGCATGAGTTTCAGCTGAGAAGTGCACGTAGAGGTAGATAAGGTCTTCAGAAGTCAAATGCAGCTACTGCCATTTTGTGCAGTGTTAAAAAAGCTATGTCAGAAGGTTGCTAACAGCCAAAGCTGTTAACACCCGTTTTTGTTCTTCTTTTAACTCATGTTTACTTTTGTAGCCCACTGGCAAATAAAAGCATTTTGCTTCCCCCCAGAAAATCTGTGCATCAGTATTATCAACCCTTGACCTGAGTTTGTTGATAAATCATAAATTATGGCAGCCATTTTGTTCTTCTCCTTTCCCGTAAGTGGTAACAGTTTTGGGGTTTTCCCCCCCAAAGATGGTGCCGCCGTGCTCTTACATGTCCTCCTTTGAGGTTTCCCATGTTTTCATGCATTTCTGCCATTTGGTCCAGGCCCCTACGGGACAGCCCGAAGAGGGGTGGTGCTTTTGGGACTTCTTTGCTGCTTTTTGGTGTATTTATGCATCTGTCTGGGGGGGGGTAGTGTTTTGGTCATGGCTCGGTTGTTTGAGCCAGAGACCAGTTGCTGGCTCTCTCTCACACCGGAGTCTGCATGTAGAGACCGGAGGATCCAGTGGAGATGCGGAGAAAGAGACAGGAGCGAGGGTGGAGGTTTGTGCTGTGTTTGCCATGGGGAGGATGATACACAAAGTCCTGGCTGGATGAACATGTATTGGACATTTCGGTCCCCCTGGACAGATTCTTACTTTATATCAGACATCGGCCGAGAGCTAGTGGGTGGCCTAGGACGGTGTTGGCGCTCTTGGTCACTTTATTGGGCCTTTTCTTGTGTCTGGCCATGCTGACAATTATTATTATCACATATAAATTAAATAATCAACCCCAGCAGACAATAACGTGGAGCACCGCAGAGGCGTTTTTTGTTGTTGTTTTTCTATGCATGGGGCTTTCAAATGTGCACAATATGTATCATTTATTGCTAATTTTTAGCTTTTCATTGTGTTTTATTTAGGGATGATGTTTGATAAGAAATTATCGAGTTCGAGCCCATTATCGAATCCAGATAGGTTGTTGTATATGGAAAAAATAATAGAGGTAAATTATTGGTATTGTTCATTATCAATAGCCCTATTTCTATTGGTATTTGTATTGCTCCATTTGTAGTGTAATAATGCTCATTGTCATTTCTGTATTATTATTTATTTCGCTAACGGCTACTTTGCTATCACTTTTACCATCATATTTATACATATCGTATTTGCTGATGTTGCTATATTGTTGTGTTTGCTGTTGTTTTTGTCTCTCTGTCTAATCCCCCTCTTGTCCCCACAATTCCCCCCTCTGTCTTCCTTTTTTTCTCTTTCTATCCCCTCCTGCATCAAATAATAATATAAATACATTTAATAAAGTCAAATACAAATAAGGCAACAAGAGAAGTATCCTACACTTCTCTTTTGTAAAGTAAATCTGAACAGCTGATATGGGCATCTACATCAACTATATGATTTGCCTGAGAAGCTGGACAAAAAAAAGGGATTAGAGTCCATGGAATCGGTTCTTTTCTTATCGAACAACCGGGAGAACCGTTTTCGAACATCATCCCTAGTTTTACTTCTGTTGGTGTATGTAGAAATGGCTCCGCTGAAGTGGCAGCTTGTTGAATCAGCGCTGTGGTTCTTTTATAAACATATCCTTTGTGTTCTTTAATGGTTCCCTCATTTTCACAGGTTTACCTTATTTTTGTGGACTATTTGAATATGCACTGGAACCACATACTTTCCCCATTGTGGGATAAATAAAGTCTATCATATCACAAAGTGGGAGCCAACTGACAAACTGCAACTCCCTCTGCTGGATCTAGTGGCACACTGCACCGGTTACTATTAAAATGGC
Organism: Entelurus aequoreus; assembly: GCF_033978785.1. Classification (NCBI taxonomy): domain Eukaryota; kingdom Metazoa; phylum Chordata; class Actinopteri; order Syngnathiformes; family Syngnathidae; genus Entelurus; species Entelurus aequoreus. The sequence goes on from NC_084744.1 coordinate 44,275,025, forward strand.
AAAACAAAGTTATTGTAACCACAACTTTTAGATCCTTGCCCATATCAAATAGGGATGGTACAGAAAATGCATAATATCTCATGAGATTGTAAGGGTGTAGCTAATTTTTGCATTCCATAAATTTCACAGATTAGAAACCTTACCTGGATTTATCAGACCTCCTTGTAGGTTTGTCTGGAGTCCCATGCGTGCTGGGCTCCTCAAAGCTTTTCTTGGCCACACGTTTACCTCCAGCTTTCACTGGGAACACACACAACATTTAAAAAAACAAGTTTAAAAAAAAAAAAAAAATGGCAGGAGGTGCACCTGCTGACCTTAAAGACAAACCAAAACAAACAAAAAAAAGGAAGTATGCTTTTCACTTCAGCAAGACTTATGGCCATGGTCCATATAATATTTAAATATTATTCACCCTACAAAGGAAGTTAAGCATTGTGAATGATTCATCTCACAGAAAGCTGTTTACATTTTTGTTTTCATTTGGCATTACAAAAAGAAATTGCAATTCACCTCTACACGTTTTTTCTTCCTTACAGGGAGTTAAAAAATATATGTAAAGAGCATTTTTTTAATGTATGCCCAATATTTTTTTCTATAAAAAGGTATAAAGTAAGTGTCTATAAAAAGGGTAAGCTGTGTTAAAAAAAAAAAGTCTACATAATTATTCTGTTTTAAAGGCAAGTTATATTTGTCTTTAACGCAAGAAATCTGCGTTCAAAGAACTCAGACTTATTAGTGATTCCCAGAGCCCAAAACAAGTCTGCAGGCTATAGAGCGTTTTTGTATTCATGCTCCAGTACCCTGGAATGTTGTACCGGTAACAGTTAGAGATGCTACCTCAGTAGAAGCATTTAAGTCCCATCTTAAAACTCATTTGTATACACTAGCCTTTAAATAGACCCCCTTTTTAGACCAGTTGATCTGCCGTCTCTTTTTTGCTCTGCCCCCCTCTCCTGCGTGGAGAGGTTATTAGGTGACCACAGATGAGGCGCTAGCTGTTCACAGTCGGTAACCGGGGTGGACTGGACTCACACTATTATGTTAGATCCACTATGGACTGGACTCTCACACTATTATGTTAGATCCACTATGGACTGGACTCTCACAATATTATGTTAGATCCACTATGGACTGGACTCTCACAATATTATGTCAGATCCACTATGGACTGGACTCTCACAATATTATGCTAGATCCACTATGGACTGGACTCTCCATATTATGCTAGATCCACTATGGACTGGACTCTCACACTATTATGTTAGATCCATTATGGACTGGACTCTCACACTATTACAGTTTTATAGAGTCGCTAGAACAAATTTCCACTCCACGTCCATTGCACCGGTCGCCCAGGGGGGCCAGTTGATCTGCCGTCTCTCACTATCAACTAGATCCACTCCACGTCCATTGCACCGGTCGCCCAGGGGGGCCAGTTGATCTGCCGTCTCTCACTATCAACTAGATCCACTCCACGTCCATTGCACCGGTCGCCCAGTTGATCTGCCGTCTCTCACTATCAACTAGATCCACTCCACGTCCATTGCACCGGTCGCCAAGGAGAGGGGGTCCCCACATCTGCGGTCCCCTCCAAGGTTTCTCATTATATCTCATTGGGTTTGAGTTTTTCCTTGCCCTGATGTGGGATCTGAGCCGAGGATGTCGTTGTGGCTTGTGCAGCCCTTTGAGACACTCGTAAATTTTGATTGATTGATACTCAGTGGCCTAGTAACCTACTCAGTGGCCTAGTGGTTAGAGTGTCCGCCCTGAGATCGGTAGGTTGCGAGTTCAAACCCCGGCCGAGTCATACCAAAGACTATAAAAATGGGACCCATTACCTCCCTGCTTGGCACTCAGCATCAAGGGATGGAATTTAGGGTTAAATCACCAAACATTATTCCCGGGCACAGCCACCGCTGCTGCTCACTGCTCCCCTCACCTCCCAGGGTCAAATGCTGAGAATAATTTCGCCACACCTAGTGTGTGTGTGACAATCATTGGTACTTTAACTTTTTTTTAATTGATATTTATACTTTTAAAATGTATGCCACTTTACAAATAGGACTCGAAAGGGACAAGCAGGAGAAAATGGATGGATGGACAATACAAGACTAGGTATAGGAAGTTATTCGTAATAACAATGGCTAATAATTAAAAAATGATGTATGACGGACCAAGTACAACAAGTGTTTTTTTTAATTAAAGTAAATACTCAATATCCTGATAGAGACGATGTATAAGATGTTTTCATAAAATGTGTTAAAATGAGCGAGAGCACACTTTGTTACATAAGGTGTGTTTACACGGAGGCTGACTTGGCAGCTAACCAGATGCTAACTACAGTGCAACATTGTGTTGGCAAAAATGTGAAAAACAATAGAAAAAAAACTTATTGATGATTTTTTTTAACACAACTCGTATCACAGCACAAAGTATTAGGAGCGCGATGCTCGGTGAGGTTATAAACTAGCACACATGAACACGGTGGGAACAATAAAACAAATCAAAACAAAACAAAGTTTAGTCGCAGGAAAAAGAAAAATCCAAAAAAAGAAATGTACCTGCAGGAGGATGTCCAGCTTTGAGCAGACGGCCGTATTTATAGTCACTCTTGCTGTCTTGTTGCACCATCTTTCTCCCCTCAAAGTGTTGTTCTTTTTAATCTGATCTTCTCTTAGTCAGCTCGCACTTTTTATGCTCCAACTTGAGTTGACGTCATGCTGCCACAGGAAGTGACGTCATGTCGCCAGAGGAAGTGAACGCCTCCTTGCTAATGCTAATGCTAACACGCTAGCGCAACAACTAACTAGAACTATGATAACCACACTATTTAACAACTATTATTCATCTTGGGTATATTTGATATTTTTCTACGAGACATGTTTTTTTTTATGATTTAACGGCTCCCTTACTGTCAAAGCCCACATAGATTAAAAGTTACATTAGTTGACTGCTTATTAGCTTAAAAAAGTAACAGCCGTGCACTTCCGGTTAACGCTAAATAAGGTCAACTCACTGGACACTTTTTTAGGTACACTTGCTCATGCCATCCAACACTAATATTCAGAATTTACAAACATATATTCAGTTTTGAGTCACTAAATTGCTTTGTTAGCCACATTAGGACATTGATTATAAGTTTTATTTGAGTTTTTTTTGTGTGTCAATATTTGTAAACATATTTTTGGTCATTTGTCGTACATCATATACGTTTCATGACAAAACATTTTACATTACAAAAAAAATGTAATTAAAAGTACCAATGATTGTCACACACACACTAGGTGTGGCGAAATTATTCTCTGCATTTGACCCATCACCCTTGATCACCCCCTGGGAGGTGAGGGGAGCAGTGAGCAGCAGCGGTGGCCGCGCCCGAGAATCATTTTTGATGATTCAACCCCCAATTCCAACCCTTAATGCTGAGTGCCAAGCAGGGAGGTAATGGGTCCTATTTTTATAGTCTTTGGTATGACTCGGCCGGGGTTTGAACTCACGACCTACCGATCTCAGGGCGGGCACTCTAACCACTTGCACCCAACCCGCCAAAATGTTGATAAAAATACAAAATAAAGCAAAAATTTGATCAGAATAAAGTAATCATTTTACTAATACAGTAGGAAGGTGATTCATATGGCCCCATACGTCACAGTTGACCTGACACATGAAACGTGACAAATTGCGGGGTTCACTATCAACTTTAGCCACCAGACAGCAGTAGAGTGTTGAATATCTTAAAATGTGTTTTGTAACAATTCCAACTTTGACCACCGCGTCTTTTGCTACATAAGTAGAGTGGCGCTTTCCATAATTTTCAGCAGACTGCATTGCAAAAGTAATAAACCCCCCTCTTCCTCTCACGCGAGATCCCCCAAGAATGGGGATTAAATCCCTTGTCTTCTGTATAACAGTTAAGGAGGAAAATATGACATTCTAGCGTAAAATATAAGAATACTTTTTTAATAAGAATAAAGTCAAAATATGATAAAATAGTTAAGTAATATAATAATAAGAAGTAGTAGGAGGGCCCGATGAAAATGTGCCAAAGGGCAAAACACAGCATGAAAGATAAATAATAAAGTTCCTATAATTAGTGACTACAATGACAGATGCATTGCAGACATGATATCAATGATCGTGTGAGCTTTAGGATTGTCCCGATACAATTTGTTCACTTCTGGTGCGATAATGATTCGATACGATATCAGCAGGAATCATACGTACTTTTATTTTGTAGAGTGGAATGTTAGGAAAGGTTTGACCAAGGGAACAATGGCAGGTATGTGAAACATGAATATATTTATTATCAACCGTCTGGAATGGACTTCCAGTATTATGTCTTTAAGTCGAAGTTGAGTAGTAATTGTTTTTGGAACCACATTAATTAATGATGTTAATTATATAATGTTACTGGATACTTTCTAATAGTCTTGTGTAGGAGACTTTATACGTGTTTATATTGACAAATGTGCTGTTTTAGACCGCAATAATTAAGGACATGTATGTCTAGCTTGAGTGCTATCGTGTGCTTATCTGTTGTGTAGCTGCAAGCTTCTAGTAGCCTATAGCTTACCATGTTTACCATTTGTAAAAGACTTTGCTAAAATACAAGAAAAGACCAACCGAGTGTGCTTATTGGAGAGCATTTAGCTGTTAGCTGTAATGTTAGAATAATTATGTATAAGTTATGCTTAAAGGCCGTTGCTATAGTTATTATCTATTGTGCTCAAGTTGTACTTGTCTATCTGTGCAAAGGCACACAACTTGTTATCTTCCACTGCAAGTTGTCACGCAGCAGCAGTTTCTGTCTTCCAGCCTGCTAAACAGCCAAGGACGGACTTCAAGTACCTCAACGAAGATAAGACGACAACACGCAGACAAAGCAGAGCCAGGGCGAAATCTCGAGCTCAGCACATTTGCATTCGGAATATTGTATTGTATTGTGTTCACTGGGGCTGCTTGCGTGATATGTTTCCCCTCCCCATAAAAGCAGCTTCAGTGACGTTAACTTGGGAACTCCTGAATAAATAGAGGAGCGCGGGGGCTGTACCTTAGAGCGTGGTGGGAGACTGTAACTGAGTGTGCAGCCCAATACGTTTCTCCTCATGAGCAAAATTGAACTCTGTCCCAGCCTGATTCCTTGCTTCTTGTCTTGTTTAATAGATAGTTCAGTGTTTGAACCTGACATGTAACTGTTGGCAAGTAAATGCTTGTTTTGGAGCTAAAGTCCGAAAGTTTGCATGCAAGCCGATATAATCCGATACGTTTTTTTTGTTGATATCAGACTGATATCTGATATCAATATTGGTTCAGGACACCCCAAGTGAGCTTTTAAAGAAGGTCATTACACTGCAAAAAGTCAGTGTTCAAAAACAAGAATAAAAAAAATACAAAAATTAGGGGTATTTTATTTGAACTAAGCAAAATTATCTGCCAATAGAACAAGTAAATTTGGCTTGTCAAGACTTTCCAAAACAAGTACAATTAGCTAACTTCAATGAACCCCAACATACCTTAAAATAAGTATATTCTCACTAATTACAAGTGCACTTTTCTTGGTAGAAAAAAAGACCTTTCTGCTCAATATGTTGAAAAATATTCTTAAATTAAGTAAATGCTACTGCCGTTATCTTGACATAATGATATGCGCTCGATATTACATTTCTTGAAACCAGGAAAAGTTATACTAAAAACTAATTTATTTTTCTTAATGGAAAGGCAACAAGGCAACCACTTGTTACTCTCGGGGTCTCCTAGCCACTCAGGCAAATCATATTGTCTAAAAATGCATTTTTCCATCGATAACATGACATCATCGCACCAAGTGCATGCTCTTTCAGTCCATTAGTGCGCATATATACAGCCCGGCCCCCGGCTAAAAAATGTTTTATTGTAATTTTGAAGAATTCATCTGAATGTGCATGAACTATTTCTGTTCAAAATAGGTTGAAATGTCACATGTGAAAAGTTTAAATATTAACTGTCAGTTTACTGTAGTGAGCCAACTGTACTACTACATGAGTAAGTATTTTCTATTGTTTCATTTAAAATAAAACAGCAAAGTCCATTTGGCTGTCATCTGTTTTAATTATGAGACACAATTGTGTCAAAGTCATGATTTTTTTTTCATGCTTGAAATAAGAAATGATTACTTTTAAAAAGTAGTTTTATACTTGTGAGTGTTGATGACACATCTTTGTATCAGTTGATATTCTAGTTTCAAGCATGTTTTACTCAATATAGGTCATCAAATCTCAGCAACAAGCTGTAATATCTTACTGAGATAATTTAGGACCAAAACACTTAAAACAAGTAAAACATTCTAACATAAAATCTGCTTAGTGAGAAGAATGATCTTATCAGACAGAAAATAAGCAAATATCACCCTTATTTGAGATATTTCATCTTACTTAGATTTCAGTTTTTGCAGTGAATTTGGGAAGCCACTATTTGGCAGGCCAGACCAAATTTGGCCCTAGGGCCCCACTTTGGACACTACTAATTTAGAGAATAAAGAAAATCCATGGTGCAATTTTTCAAGTAATAACTTTACAAGAATAATTACAGTGTGTCAATTTCAAAGAAAAATAAAAGGGGATATTACCAGGATTTTCCCCCCTTTTTGAAGTGAAGCCTACAATTCAGCTGTATTGGTCATATTTTGAGATTTTTTTACTTTGATATTTCTCGCTATCTTTTAGTTGGAGCTTTTTTTTTTCCAATTGCATTTCATAGTTCACAATTCTTTAAAAAAAAAAAACCCCAAAAAAACTATAGTAATTTATTTTTCTGGTCTCTTTTTATTGTTATTTTGAATAAGTCCGTGCATATTATAAATGACGTGTTGATTTGAACATTTTCTATGTTCCCATCACGTTAATATTAACACCAACATGTATTTTGTGTCCCAGTTAGCACTTATCTACTGTACAAAAAAAAACAACGTGGGTGCGAGTAAAAGTGGCGACAGAGTTTAAAAAACAAAAAGTGTCCTTTTTATTATATGATCATGACTGATATGATACCACCATTTTCTTCATATTTATATATCTCTGGAGCTTTAATATGGCACATATTCAATGCTTTAGCGGCGCAGAAGGATGTAAACCAGGTCACGTGACGCTTCTTCTCTATTTACAAGACAACAGGAAGTACACTTTCATCTTTCTGTACATTTTCACCTCATACTTTGATTTCGTATTGTTATTATTATTATTATTATTTTTTCCATTTTGGCTTCAGCACGTACACAATCTCCATCTTTGACTCTTTGCGCAGATCCTCTAATCTCATGACTCACGCCCTCGCCGCACTAGCACAAGCTACAAAATAATCCAAGCTGACATCTAAACAAAGCAGGACTGGCAATCATGTCCAGTTTTGTCTCTCACTTGGGATTTTTTTTCTCTTCTAACTAGTTTAAGAACGTTCCTAATTTCCTTCTATGAGCACACATTCCGTGGTTCCCTCTGCCAGACCAACTCCCCTACTACACGCACACACACACACTCTCACACACACACACACACACACTTCATGTTAACTGTTCTTTCAGCGTATTAGACCCAGGAGTCCGGGGAGCCGGGATACTGCTCGGCCCGGTAGGAGGGTCCCAGTGTGCTGGCGTAAATGTCCACGTAGTTGGTACTGGTCTTCAGTCCGCGAGGCTGGGAAACGTAGTCCACGGCGGGCGGGTACGTGATCACCTCGTCCATGTAGGGGTCGTCGTACCCGTGCTGCACGTACATCCTGTACGGCTCGTAGTTCCTCCTGCCCACCTCGTCTGCATAATACACCGGCTGACAGAGGCAGACATGTTGACACACATCCAAAGTAACTTTACTGAAATAAAGACACAATCTAACGAGAATAGTTTTTTGTACATTTTGCCAAATCAAAATGTGTTATTTTACAAAAAAAAAGTAAATGAATGACAATTAAGTTGTAATGGTAAGCGCAAAAGCAAAAATAAATAGAAAAAAGTTGTATATTTACGAAAAAAGTTGTATATAAATGAGAATAAAGTTGTAATTTTATGTGCAAAAATTGTGGGAAAAAAGTTCTTCTTTTTGTTAAAATAAAAACATTTTTTTGTGCACTTAGTTATCATAACACCATAACATGAGAATTTGTTTTACAATTTCACTTAAAAAAAAAAAAAAGTAAATAAATGAGAATTAAGTTGTAATTCAATGCGCTAAAAAATATATAATTTTACTAGGCGTGGCGAAGTTGGTAGAGTGGCTGTGCCAGCAATCGGAGTGTTGCTGGTTACTGGGGTTCAACTCCCACCTTCTACCTTCCTAGTCACATCCGTGGTGTCCTTGGGCAAGACACTTCACCCTTTGCCTCTGATGGCTGCTGGTTAGCGCCTTGCATGGCAGCTCCCGCCATCAGTGTGTGAATGTGTGTGTGAATGGGTGAATGTGGAAATACTGTCAAAGCGCTTTGAGTACCTTGAAGGTAGAAAAGCGCTATACAAGTATAACCCATTTATCATTTATTTATTATTTATATAATTTAATAATGAGAGAAATGTTGTCATTTTACTACAAAAAACGTAAATGAACGAGGATTAAGTTATAATTGTGTGCACAAACAAGATATAAGAAAAAAAAAAAACTTTTTAAAAATAGTTGAGAAGTTGTCATTTTTGTGCAAAAAAATATTGTGAACATAGTTGTAATTTAACATTATATGAAGTCATTTTTGAATTTTGCTATTTTAACACCATATTATTATAGTTGTAATTTTACTAAAAAAAAACTGAATGAGAAAAAAATTATACATTTAAAAAAAGAGTTGAGAAGTTGTAATTTATTGTGCTATATATATATATATATATATATATATATATATATATATATATATATATATATATATATATATATATATATATATATATATATATATATATATATATATATATATATATATATATATATATATATATATATAAAGTCATACTATAATGATCTATAACGGGATTATAATAACGCCATAATGTGAAATCACAGTCATGTTATTGCAACAAAAAAGTGAATAGAAAAGGTTGTATTTTGATGGGAATCAAACAGTAATTGTATGCTCAAAAATAATATGACATCAGGAGACATAACGCAAAATCATATTATAAAGAGAAAAACATACTAAAATGTTAGTAAAATAAAGTCAGCAAATAATTTAGTTCGAGTGATTTGTTAGAGAATACATTTTAGGACAAAAAGTAACACTTGAATCAACAAAAAAGTAAGAACAATAAGCTGTAACTGTGCAGGAATAAAGTGGCCATATGACAAGCATGACTGTATGTTGTGAAGTTACAGTACATACAGTATATTACTGTAAATACAGTATATTACTATGTCTGTACATACAGTATATTACTGTAAATACAGTATATTACTATGTCTGTACATGCAGTATATTACTGTACATACAGTATATTACTATGTCTGTACATAAAGTATATCACTATGTCTGTACATATAGTATATTACTATGTCTGTACATATAGTATATTACTATGTCTGTACATAAAGTATATTACTGTACATACAGTATATCACTGTCTGTACATACAGTATATTACTTTGTCTGTACATACAGTATATTACTGTACATACAGTATATTACTATGTCTGTACATAAAGTATATCACTATGTCTGTACATATAGTATATTACTATGTCTGTACATACAGTATATTACTGTACATACAGTATATTACTATGTCTGTACATACAGTATATTACTGTACATACAGTATATTACTATGTCTGTACATAAAGTATATCACTATGTCTGTACATATAGTATATTACTATGTCTGTACATACAGTATATTACTGTACATACAGTATATCACTGTCTGTACATACAGTATATTACTTTGTCTGTACATACAGTATATTACTGTACATACAGTATATTACTATGTCTGTACATAAAGTATATCACTATGTCTGTACATATAGTATATTACTATGTCTGTACATACAGTATATTACTGTACATACAGTATATTACTATGTCTGTACATACAGTATATTACTGTACATACAGTATATTACTATGTCTGTCATTCTCATATTATTGTTCCACTGGCCAGAATATTACTGATGGAATATATTTGTGTGTGTTTATCTCCACTGCAGGCCATCTCCATCTCAGCAGTCACATTTGCTTTGGTGCTGATGGAATAAATAGACTTGTATTGGTCACGCGGGCGATGACATTTTGTCACTTTGACAGAAGGATCAGGCAAGAAAACCTAGGTTGCCAAGGATGAGATGTGTGCGCTGTAACGAGGGCTATTTACCTGTGTTCTTCTGGGCTCCTCCCGCGTGGGTGATGGGTAGTAATACGGAGAAGGTTTTCCAGACCCTGCAGTGCAAGTGAAAGCAAAACAAAAGAGTCAACGGAGGGTCCTAACAGAAGGGAGGGGACATGGCACCAAATCACAGAGTTGGACGTCCAAATCCCCCAGGACACTATTTTTCTTGTCTCGCCAGAGGAATTCAGAGAGTCAATTTCCACTTGGCCGTGCAGAGGCTGCAGCTCACTAACAATAACGCCGCCACGGTGTGGCGGGGGTCCACTTTGCTGTCACAAAACTGCTCTGAAGTGCTTATTTTCAGCTCGGGTGTTTATCTGTTCCAAAGGATGGAGCACCCGGTGTTTAACAGGTGCTCCATGTCTATGTGAGGAAATATGGAGTCTATTTTAGGGTGTCGGCCATGTTTGACCAACCTCCCAAGCAAGCAATGTTCCCTCTAAGGTGCGCCTGTGCAATTGCGCACTGCTCAAGCGTCCTCTGCGCACGGCAAATCTATGCCACGCACAGAATCAAATAAACAAATAAGCGCATAACAATTTTCGACACACGGACACGACAGAGAAAACAGTTTTCGTCATCCTTGTTCTAATATTGTAACGTCCGTCGAAACGCTTTGAGGACATGAATTCCATCGATCACTTTACTGAGCAAAACTCTTTATTGTCGGCCATAAACACATCATCAAAACATTAGTAAAAAAAAATTATATCTAGCAAAAGTGGTCATTTTCTGCAGTACAAACCAGACCAAAAGCAACTTTGTTATATCAACAGCAGCCGCTCCCTCTTTCTCACTTGCGCCAACACATGCACATATGGCACTTAGCCAGCGATGCGTTTACAGCCACACAAACAGTCGGAAAACTCCAACACCACACATAAAGTGTCATTCCAGGTCCTTACACTATGATTTACCAATCAAATGTGTGCTTATTCTAGTGTCATTTATTAGGAATCTTAATTTATAAATATTAATCATGAAATGCTGTTAGTATATTAAATAAATACTCATAAAAATACATTTTTTTACAAACAGGAAGTTGCAGGAATGTACACATGATCCCCTGCTTACATCTCATTGTGCAACATGTGAATGTTTTAATGGGAACTAAATGCAATGTCTGAAAGGGGTACAAATTATTTCCAAAGCAGGACCTCCACCCAGACAAACAATACAAGTACACAGTTCATGAAAAACAATATTTGTTGTTATTGTCATTGTAAGTGGGCCTAAACACTTATATTACAAATGGAAATGACTGCTGTCATTTGATTATAATAATAAGAGAATGTTGTCTGTCTATCTGTGTTGGCCCTGCGATGAGGTGGGGACTTGTCCAGGGTGTACCCCGCCTTCCGCCCGAATGCAGCTGTGATAGGCTCCAGCACCCCCTGCGACCCCGAAAGGGACAAGCGGTAGAAAATGGATGGATGGATGGAGATTGAACTTGTTATTTAGTCAGGTTTGGGACAGGTGTGCTGCTGGTGCAGCCACAGTGTGCACGTGTGATGTTGCTCACATGGGCTCCACTGAATGCTCAGGGAGTTTTTGCGTTCGCTCACACACATGAAAAATTAGAGGGAACATTGCTCCCAAGTGCTGACTCAGCTGGAGCCAGCAGACAATGCTGGCCCTCGAGGGACATGAAATAACATCACCCTTCTTTTCTTGTGGGCAGGATGCTAAGCATGAGTCACAATACTTGCTACACCGTAGTAATCGAACATTCTGTCATGGTATCATTGGAAAAAATGGCAATTTTACTACAATAAATACAAAATATTATGAAACAAATCGTAGTATTGTGGAAAAAAGTGGCAATATCATTTAATTTATTTTACGAGCATTAATATTATCAGGTGGAAAATTGTCAGAATGTTATTAAATGAAGGCCACAATATTATGTATTCCTTTGTTATCTAACATTCAGTCATAGTATAAAGGAATAAACAGTTGCAAATTTACTAGAACAAAGTCGTGAAATTACAGCAAAAAGTTGTGGTTTTACGAGTAAAAAAAAGTCATAATATTGTGAAAACAAGGTTTTTATTTATTTATTAATTTACTTTAAGAAGGAAGGAAGGAACAACTTTATTAAAACAAAATGTCATTATTGGTGAGAAAACATGTTAAGATGATAACGTCATGATATTGTGAGGACAAAGTCATAATGTTACTAAAATCAAGTAATTGAACTACAAAAAGTTGTGGTTTTACGATTTAAAAAAGTCATAATATTGTGAAAAAGTTTTATTTTAATGATTAATGTACTTTAAGAAGGAAGGAAGGAAGGAAGGAAGGAAGGAAGGAAGGAAGGAAGGAAGAAAGGAAGGAAGGAAGGAAGGAAGGAAGGAAGGAAAAACTTTATTAAAAAAAATGTCATTATTGGTGAGAAAACATGTTAAGAGGAAAAAGTCATGATATTGTGAGGACAAAGTCATAATGTTACTAAAATCAAGTAATTGAACTACAAAAAGTTGTGGTTTTACGATTTAAAAAAGTCATAATATTGTGAAAAAGTTTTATTTTAATGATTAAATTACTTTAAGAAGGAAGGAAGGAAGGAAGGAAGGAAGAAAGGATGGAAGGAAGGATGGAAGGAAGGAAGGAAGGAAGGAAAAACTTTACTAAAACCAAATGTCATTATTAGTGAGAATACATATTATGATGATAACGTCATGATATTGTGAGGACAAAGTCATAATGTTACTAAAATAAAGTAATTGAACTACAAACATTTTTTATTCGACTATATTAACATCACGAATAGAAAAATATTTTAGGTGAAAAAAGTAGTGATTCTAATTAAATAAAAAATATATGAAAAAAGTTTTAGTAAAACAGTTGTAATTTGATGAGAATACATTGTCATTCTAGGATAATGAATTCCTAGTAATACCAAAACAAAGTCGTAATTTGACTGAAATGAAGTAAGTGTATTACAAGTAGTGCTGCCAAACAATTACATTTAAAGAAAATCCGATTAATCATTAACTTTAAAAGGTAAATTAATGAGAAAAGACCTCAATATTATACATTAAGCCAAAAAAAGTAGATTTTGGAGTCAAACGTTAGTTTTACTAAAAATAAAAGTTGTAATTTCATGAAACGACATGTGTCATTTTAAGATGATGAAGTCATAATACATTAGTAATACATAGTCATTTTACTCAAATAAATTGATTGTACCATAAAAAAAATATTTTATTAGATTAACGTCACTAATAATAATATATTTTTCAAAAAAAGGTATCATTTTACTCAAATAGATTCATGTGACAAAAATTACAGTATAACAAAAAAAAACATTGTAATTTGTTGAGAATACATGTTTTATTTTGAGATGATTAAGTCATAATATTACCAGAACAATGTTGTATGTATACTGAAATTAAGCAATTGTACTACAAAAAAATAAATATTATTAAATTAACATCACTATGAGACAAATATATTAAGCAAAAAAAGCTGTCATTTTACTCGAATAGATTATTGTGGGAAAAAAAGTTAGCATTACTAAAAAAAAGTTTTAATCTGATGAGATCACATTTGTATTTTTTGGATGATGAAGTCATAATATTAAGAGAACAAAGTCAAATATTTACTAAAAGTAATTGTACTACAAAAAAATAAAATAAAAAACGATCAAATTAACGTGACTGAGAAAAATCTATTAGGCAAAACAGGTTGTCATTTTACTCAAACCAATTAGTTTTACTAAAAAAAGTTGTATGATGAGAATACATTTATTATTTTAACATGATACAGTCATAATATTACGAGAACAAAGTCGAATATTTAATAATATAAAGTAATTGTACGGCCCAAAATTAAATTTTTTACAAAATGAACATCACGTCAGAAATATATTAAGGTGAAAAAAGTTGCAATTGTTATCAAATAGCGTCATATGAAATAAAGTTACAGTTTTACTAAAAAAGTTGTAATTTGATGAGAGTACATTTGTTATTTTAAAATGACAAAGCCATAATATTACAAGAACAAAATTGTAATTTTACTAAAACAAAGTAACTGGGTAACTTGTAGTGTTGTCAAACGATCAATATTAATCTGTAACTATAAAAAAAGATGTCAATATAAAAAAATATAGCTATTTCTAAAAATAACATAATTACAAAAAAACCCACTGGGAGAGGAAAAGGCATTCTTTTACCAAAATCTTGTCAAGTCTTTAAAAAAAAAAAAAGTTGTGATTACAAACAAATGTAATCCAATGAGAAGAAAATCGTAATGTTAATAGAATTATCTCGTAATATTACCATGAATAAACAAATATATGTATCTAAAATGTATCATAGTTAAAACATTTTTTTATTATCATACAATAGTAATTTCATTACCATTTTTCGAGGATAAAATATATTACAAAAATGTGTGTACGAGAATAAAGTGTCAATTTTACAAGCCTCAACTCGTAGCTTCCGACCAGGCCTTTGAGAAAAAAAAAATTGTCTGAGGGCTGGTATATCTATTTTTAGGAACACTAATACAAAACCTCACAATAATCTCTGAATGCTAAAAACATTATGACAGACCTACTTAAAATCTCGTTGACATGTATGACTTAAGTGTTATTATGACAATGACAATAAAGGAATTGATTGATTGATTGATTAAATGGAATTTTAATTTTTTTTTACTGAATGAGACACCCAGAATGTACATGAAAATAAAGAATGTGGGATTTACAATATTAACTATGAAGGATAAAACACTGAATATTAACAACATATGAACGTCACACACCCTCTCCATCCGCGTATTTTACAATCAACAAAAATGCAACAAAGACAGGGAAATATGAACGCGAAGGGTAAAAAAAAAACCCCACCTACGATCTGATATATCTGATATATCACTAAGATTTAGAACTTGGTTGTAAAAATCTCCTTTGCGTGTCTGGAAACACTCTGTGGAAACGCTCTTCACCCACAGTGCTTGGTGCCTCGTCTGAGCTGCTGTGACTCAGATTGGGATAGTAACTAATTAGATTACCATAGTAACTAATTAGATTACAATAGTAAAATAATTAGATGACCATAGTAACTAATTAGATGACCATAGTAACTAATTAGATGACCATAGTAACAAGTATATCATGCAAAAGCGCAGATTCCAAGCATTGAAATACTTAGTTGAAGACTTACGGTCATTAGAAAACATCACTGCACATCATAATGGCAGCTACACTTTCCATCATAAACATCTAAAAAAAATGATTTGGGGAATGTCTGGCGGGCCAGATTGAAAAGTTTAACGGGCCACATAGGGCCCCCGGGCCTTAATTTGCCCAGGTCTGCTTTAGACTCATATTAGTAGCAAGACTGGCTTTTACAAGGTTTACCATTCTGGTTTTAGTTTGCAGTGGTGCAGAACTGCGGCCTGACTTAGTCTTGCAGGTGTCTAACAGACACTATATTGCCAAAAGTATTTGGCCACCTGCCTTTACTCACATAGGAACTTGAAGTGCCATCATCACTCCAGAGAAGGCGTCTCCACTGCTCTAGAGTCCAGTGGCGACGTGCTTTACACCACTGCATCCCACACTTTGCATTGGACTTGGTGATGTATGGCTTAGACACAGCTGCTCGGCCATGGAAACCCATTCCATGAAGCTCTTTGCGTACTGTACGTGGGCTAATTGGAAGGTCACATGAAGTTTGGAGCTCTGTAGCAACTGACTGTGCAGAAAGTCTTTGCACTATGCACTTCAGCATCCGCCGACCCCTCTTTGTCAGTTTACGTGGCCTACCACTTGGTGGCTGAGTTGCTGTTGTTCCCAAACTCTTCACTTTTCTTATAATAAAGTTGACTTTGGAATATTTAGGAGCGAGGAAATTTCACGACTGGATTTGTTGCACAGGTGGCATCCTATGACAGTTCCACGCTGGAAATCACTGAGCGCGGCCCATTCTTTCACAAATGTTTGCAGAAACAGTCTCCCTGCCTAAGTGCTTGATTTTATACACCGGGCACCTGATTCTCATCTTTTGGATGTGAGGCCAAATACTTTTGGTAATATAGTGTATCTGCATATTGCTGCAGTTTAACTTGGCATAACAGTCAAGTGTTCATCGGATGACCCAAATAGGAGTGAAAGTGTTTGGCAGGAAGAGAAAGTCAGTGTGCTCAAAGCATTGTGAGGCCGACAAAAGCGATAAGCTCCCGAGGGAAGCCATGTTTTGCATACCTGTGTACTGACTTTTGTGAATACTGTTGTCCACCTGGTAGTTATAAAATTGCATAGTCGACGGTGCCCTCTGATAGTCTCTGACCGTGTCCCTGTGGTCTCTCACGCCCAGCATGGCGGGAGACGACATGGCGCTGGCGGCTACACACGGGAGAGAAGAGGCAAATGAGCGGAACATTCCACCAGGGCAGGGCGTCATTGTGCAGACGAGTGGAATGATGATTAAAAAAAACAAACAAAAAAACAAACCCACCAGGATGGTTGAGAGGGGACATCTGAATACTGCCCGTGGGGAGGGTGGGCTGGGACTTGAACCGGTCTCGTTCGAGCGTTGACACAGGAGTGAGGAAGTGGTTTTGTGTCCATCCATCCTGTTGGGAAACACACAAACATACAACTGTCATGTTGTGTGGAGTTGCAAACAACAACAATACACACCAAGGGCCTGATCTACAACACCTAAAACCAGTGAATGGTAAATAAAAACAGAATACAATGATATGCAAATCCTTTTCAACCTATATTCAATTGAATAGACTGCAAAGACAAGATATTTAACGTTCCAACTGGTAAACTTTGTTTTTTTTTTTGCAAATATTAGCTCATTTGGAATTTGATGCCTGCAACATGTTTCAAAAAAGCTGGCACAAGTGGCAAAAAAGACTGAAAAAGTTGAGGAATGCTCATCAAACACTTATTTGGAACATCCCACAGGTGAACAGGCTAATTGGGAACAGGTGGGTGCCATGATTGGGTATAAAAGCAGCTTCCATGAAATGCTCAGTCATTCACAAACAAGGATGGGGCGAGGGTCACCACTTTGTCAACAAATGCGTGAGCAAATCGTCCAACAGTTTAAGAACAACATTCCTCAACTAGCTATTGCAAGGAATTTAGGGATTTCATCATCTACGGTCCGTAATATAATCAAAAGGTTCAGAGAATCTGGAAAAATCAAAAGCCCGTGACCTTCGGTTCCTCAGGCGGTACTGCATCAAAAAGCGACATCAGTGTGTAAAGGATATCACCACATGGGCTCAGGATCACTTCAGAAAACCACTGTCAGTAACTACAGTCTGTCGCTACATCTGTAAGTGCAAGTTGTGGGCTCTGTACCGAGGATGTCGTTGTGGCTTGTGCAGCCCTTTGAGACACTTGTGATTTAGGGCTATATAAATAAACATTGATTGATTGATTGATTGAAGTTAAAACTCTAATATGCAAAGCGAAAACCATTTATCAACAACACCCAGAAACGCCGCCGGCTTCTCTGGGCCCGAGTTCATCTAAGACGGACTGATACAAAGTGAAAAAGTGTTCTGTGGTCTGACGAGTCCACATTTCAAATTGTTTTTGGAAACTGTGGACGTCGTGTCATGTCATCACTATGCAAAGCGAAAGCCATTTATCAACAACACCCAGAAAATAAAAATATGAATAATTGGTTCTAGTCTCTACGGAAATCCATATTTGAGTGAAGATTTATACACTTTGAGCACCATATAAAGCGCTACACAGTAGTGTACATCAAACAAACATAACGAGGAGGGAAAAGAGCTTGAAAGAGACTCGTCTTCTACTCCTGCTGTGAAAAAAACCTCACATAATATCATCACAATTAAAAACTTGCCGTAGAAGGGAAGTCGGCTTCCTTAATCTCTTCAATAACGGATGAAGCGTTCGTACACAGAGACATGGTTCACAGAGACATGGTTGGCACACTGAAGCATGCTCGGCCCATTCTAAAAGTTCGTAAACCGAAAAGTTTGCGAATAGAGGGGGTTTGTAAATCGAGGTATGTATTTACTCTAAAGGCTTAGTGGCCACATGCGTGGACAGCACCTTTTAGCTCTTATTTCCAAAATTGTGTACACTACTGAATTGGGGTCTTAGGGCCGCTTATGTGGACACTTATACTGTCATCTGGTGGTGTCAGAAGAGTATAACATACAATGGAATTTGGAAAAAAAAGTGTAAAAAATAAGAATTATCATGTCACTAAACATGAAGTACACATTTGTGTACTTATGGACTAAGTACATCATATCAAAATATGATTCTTAGTTTTTATTCTAATTAGGGTCCAATAAGCCCAAATAGCAAAGATAAATAAAAAAAATTAAAGCTGCAAGCAGCGATGGACGAGACCGACTTTGAGGGCTCATAAAATCCAAACCGGAGCAGTAATTAAAACTCTTTCATCAACTTTTAATCAGAAGGGTTCAATCTCTCTCCTGTGCTAATTTGAAGCTGACACGACAAACGCGCTCAGAGGAGATAATGTTTGAAAAAATGACTGTTTTTACACAACTTTTGTTTTGAAGGGGGAATTGCAAACTTCCTGTTGATTTTTGCTGGGGGTTGTCAGGGTATGAAAAATAGGTCTAAGTGAGACCTACATAGAGGTTTTTGTTTCATGTCTCTACTGGGAGTTACAGGTAGTTTTGTCTGTGTTTTCTTCCTAAGGGGCGCTAGAGCGCAATTTTGAGTTTTGGGGTTTGGTTTTTTAATTAGATCGCAATTTTCGCCAGTCCTGATGTGTGTGTCCAATTTAGTGAGTTTTGAAGCATGTTAAGGGGGTCAAATTACAGCTCAAAGAGGCGGCGGTATAATAATAAAACGCTAGAAATACAATAGGGTCCTCTGTCCCAAAGGGACTCGGGCCCTAAAAAGCAAACAGCTTGGGCCTTAAGAGGTTAAAAACTAAATACATTTACACTTTTAACATCTGAGTGCAATGTTTTCTGTTTTCCGTGAGTTAAAAATAGGACTAAAAACACATTAAAAAAATAAATGTTTTCTTACTTTCTTATAGATGGCCCGTAGATCTCGATATTGCCACAGTGTGTTCAGCACCTGAGCAGCTGCCTTGACCACCTTCAGAGAGAACCTGGAACACACACAAGAGTAACGGCGTTGACAGGAAGTAGTATTCAGGTGCAGTAATATGCAGTATCATCGAGGAAAGGGTGTGTGTTTCACACGGAATTTCAAATCAGGCTAAAATAAAAGCGGTTCCGCTGGGACATTTTGACCTCATTGCACACTGAACCACCTTCCCTGTGGCGACAAGATTGTGTGTCCTGGTGTGTTTGCGAGGAAACCACTGAGCATGTGCACACGATAGCCAAGTCAGGCCGGCCTGACTAAAAGTGTTGAGACGACCACTCGCCGCATTAGCACACCTGTCTCCTCTGCCCTTGGTGATGTTGACCAGCTTCTCGATGCCACCCGTGTCCGCCAGGGCCTTGGCGTTCTCCATGTTTCTGCTGGTGACCTCGTGCAGGGTGCAACAGATGGCCGCCACGGTCTCGTCCGACAGGGAGCTGGTGTTTCCGCCGGGGAGGCGGTTGACCAGGTCTCTCATGGCGTATTTCCCTGAGGAAGAGGAAGGCGGGAGGGATGAGGATGTGACACCGAGCTAATACATCATGACAGAGGATGAGGTAAAGGAATTCACTTGCATGCGACGTAATACCACAGTAATGTGCACATAGGGCTTTTTCTGGACATAAACACGATTTGGATTGTGGCCCCATTTTGGTCTTCAATCAATCTGAGTATTGCGCTTTGGAATTTTGCGGCTCGCAAAAGGTGACTATTACAGTGAAAGTGCCAATGATAGTCACAAACACACTAGGTGTGGTGAAATTATTCTCTGCATTTGACCCATCCCCTTGTTCCACCCCCTGGGAGGTGAGGGGAGCAGTGGGCAGCAGCCGTGGCCGCGCCCGGGAATCATTTTTGGTGACTTAACCCCAAATTCCAACCCTTGATGCTGAGTGCCAAGCAGGGAGGTAATTTGATTAGATTTTTTGATTTTTATTAAGGATCCCCATTAGCTGGTTGCCTCAACAACCCACTAGTCTTCCTGGGGTCCACAATTCAATACAATTACAAGTAAAAGCATATAATTATAACTACACAATACATAAAAAAATAGAAAAATAAAAGCATCAATAAGAAAACAAGCAAACAATTTACAGTCACAGAATAAAGGCTTACTGAAACCCACTACTACCGACCACGCAGTCTGATAGTTTATATATCAATGATGAAATCTTAACATTGCAACACATGCCAATACGGCCGGGTTAACTAATAAAGTGCAATTTTAAATTTCCCGCTAAACTTCCGGTTGAAAACGTCTATGTATGATGACGTATGCGAGTGACGTCAATCGTTGAAACGGAAGTATTCGGACACCATTGAATCCAATACAAAAAGCTCTGTTTTCATCTCAAAATTCCACAGTATTCTGGACATCTGTGTTGGTGAATCTTTTGCAATTTGTTTAATGAACAATGAAGACTGCAAAGAAGAAAGCTGTAGGTGGGATCGGTGTATTAGCGGCTGGCTGTAGCAACACAACCAGGAGGACTTTGACTTGGATAGCAGACGCGCTATCCGAGGCTAGCCGCCGACCGCACGGATGATCGGGTGAAGTCCTTCGTTGCTCCGTCGATCGCTGGAACGCAGGTGAGCACGGGTGTTGATGAGCAGATGAGGGCTGGCTGGCGTAGGTGGATAGCTAATGTTTTTAGCATAGCTCTGTGAGGTCCCGTTGCTAAGTTAGCTTCAATGGCGTCGTTAGCAACAGCATTGTTAAGCTTCGCCAGGCGGGAAAGCATTAACCGTGTAGTTACAGGTCCATGGTTTAATAGTATTGTTGATTTTCTGTCTATCCTTCCAGTCAGGGGTTTATTTCTTTTGTTTCTATCTGCAGTTAAGCTCAATGCTATCACGTTAGCTCCGTAGCTAAAGTGCTTCGCTGATGTATTGTCGTGGAGATAAAAGTCACTGCGAATGTCCATTTCGCGTTCTCGACTCTCATTTTCAAGAGGATATAGTATCCGAGGTGGTTTAAAATACAAATCCGTGATCCACAATAGAAAAAAGAGAAAGTGTGGAATCCAATGAGCCAGCTTGTACCTAAGTTACGGTCAGAGCGAAAAAAGATGCGTCCTGCACTGCACTCTAGTCCTTCACTCTCACGTTCCTCATCCACAAATCTTTCATCCTGGCTCAAATTAATGGGGTAATCGTCGCTTTCTCGGTCCGAATCGCTCTCGCTGCTGGTGTAAACAATGGGGAAATGTGAGGAGCCTTTCAACCTGTGACGTCACGCTACTTCCGGTACAGGCAAGGCTTTTTTTTATCAGCGACCAAAAGTTGCGAACTTTATCGTCGTTGTTCTCTACTAAATCCTTTCAGCAAAAATATGGCAATATCGCGGAATTATCAAGTATGACACATATAATGGATCTGCTATCCCCGTTTAAATAAAAACATTTCATTTCAGTAGGCCTTTAATAATTACCATATACCGTATTTTTCTGACTATAAGTCGCAGTTTTTTTTCATAGTTTGGCCGGGCTCCAGTGCGACTTATATATGTTTTTTTCCTTCTTTATTATGCATTTTCGGCAGGTGCAACTTATACTCCAGTGAGATTTATACTCTGAAAAATACAGTAAATATAACTACACAATATAAAACCAAACAAATCATCAACGAGCAAACTAATTTAAAGACTCGGATAAAATATTACTTTCTTTTTAAAAACCTGTTTACTTTCAATGCCGGTGAGAATTGGAGGCAGGTTATTCCAAAGCGATAAAGATCTATAAATAAAAGATTTCCGTAATGTCTCCCAATTTTTTAGTCTTTGGTATGACTCGGTATGTGGGTGTTATTTCATGTCTAAAGGGCTTTCTTAATGTTAAAAACTATATTTAGAAAGTTGAAAACGTTTTTTTTTTATGCTCCAGCTTTGCAATTATTCCATTTATAAACAATAATTCCTCCTTCCGCAAAAAATACATTTACCATGGCCAGGATCCAATTAACAGCAAAAAAAAAGAGTTTACTGGAGGAGTGTCTAAACCAGTGGTTCTTAACCTTGTTGGCGGTACCGAATTCACCAGTTTCATATGCACATTCACTGAACCCTTCTTTAGTGAAAAATAAAAACAATTTTTTTTTTCAAATTCAAGGCAAAGTTATATGTTTTTTTACTGGTGCACAAAATGAACCGTGCATGAACATCACCTTGTTCAAAGAACAAAACCAACACAGTGCATCAACTCACAACAAATTACACACCTGCAACTCAGTGTGACTTCTGCTTTTGCCTTTGAGAGGCCAGTTCAGATATGCGTGGCTTCACCTTGGCAAGTGCCACTCTCATGTCATTTTAAATGATAATTGATCAAATAAAATAATTTATTTATTTTCACAGCAAAGTCTGTTCCTTTTAGGGATGATACTCGAAACCGGTTTTCCCGGTTGTTTGATAAGAAATGAACCGAGTCCTCGGACTCGAATCCCTTTTTGAGAACCGGTACCCGTTATCGAGACCACTATAGTAAAGAAAAAGAGTTGGTTCTTTATTCGAATCCCTCGGAACGAATCCCGTCCCGACCAGAAATGCTCCGTGTGACATCACAAGAAATGACGTCACGTAGCTCAGTCATTAAGCGCAGATGGCGAAAGCAGGAAAACAATGGACGGGAAAAAGCGCTCCAAGGTGTAATAAAGTTCAAAACAAAAAGGTATAATCCAATGAATAACTTTACTGAGAAATTTGAGCAGGGTAAAGACACATGAACACTTTTACGACCAACCTGAAACATAGCAACCAGGCTAGCAACGCACCTCCTTTACGGCAGCTGTCACAACGTTCTTAAAGCAACCGCAGCACATACATATATGCCATCTCCCTTTTTTAACTTTTGTTTTTCTTTCCTTGTAAACAAAACAAAATCACACTGTATATGTGTTGTCTGTCTAATTATAAATAATGCAGACGAGGCGTGTTGGCTGAGTTCTTGACGTTTACTTTCACAGCATGCTCATTCTTAGCTGCCGGGTGATGATATGCAACAACACTTTTCGGGGCTACCGCGCCTGCTCGTCACTCCCGTTGCATGCTGGGTAGTGTAGTTGTTATATTCCCTAGCTCATAACATCTTTCCCCCTATAAAGAAATAATGTTAACTCAATAAAGTGTATTTCTTTTTTTAGCTTTAACTTTTCATTTTTTAGCATTGTAACCACATTTGCAAAGAACCTTTCTCTTCATAGAATTTTCTTTCAATAAAGAAATAAAGTGCAAAAATGTCAAAGCATCATAACAAACAGTTATGTCAAATAGCAGCAGAAGTGCACATTTTGGAGAGCTGTATTTTTTTCAGTTTTGTGCCCAAGGGACTGATTTTATTTAACACTATATTATTATTTATACACCTATAGTGATCACAGAGACAGGTTGTTTTTGTGTTACTGTATATATTTGTTTTTCTGAAAAATCCCACTTAATATACTTTGGGTAACAACAGTCAATATTTATTTTTTTTATTTTATTTTTTTAGGGGGGTAACAGTCAATATTTATTTATTTATTAGATTACATTTTTTTCTTATATAATAAAAGTGAGCTTTTGTTAAACCAAATATTGTGTGTTTTTTTCCATATACAACAACCTATCTGGACTCGATAAGAGAATCGATAAGGAATCGGTTCGATAAGAGGATTCGATAATAGGCTCGAACTCGATAATTTCTTATCAAACATCATCCCTAGTTCCTTTTCTTCTTTTTCCACCCAGACATACAATACTAGTACCGTATTTTTCGGAGTATAAGTCGCACCTGCCAAAAATGCATAATAAAGAAGGAAAAAAACATATATAAGTCGCACTGGAGTATAAGTCGCATTTTTGGGGGGAATTTATTTGATAAAAGCCAACACCAAGAATAGACATTTGAAAGGTAATTTAAAATAAATAAAGAATAACTGAGATAGGCTCCAGCGCCCCCCGCGACTCCGAAGGGAATAAGCGGTAGAAAATGGATGGATGGATGGACTGAACAACAGGCTGAATAAGTGTATGTTATATGAGGCATAAGTAACCAACTGAGAACGTGCCTGGTATGTTAACGTAACATATTATGGTAAGAGTCATTCAAATAACTATAACATATAGAACATGCTATACGTTTGCCAAACAATCTCTCACTCCTAATCGCTAAATCCCATGAAATCTTATACGTCTAGTCTCTTACGTGAATGAGCTAAATAATATTATTGGATATTTTACGGTAATGTGTTAATAATTTCACACATAAGTCGCGCCTGAGTATAAGTCGCACCCCCGGCCAAACTATGAAAAAAACTGCGACTTATAGTCGGAAAAACACAGCTCATGAAACACAATATTTTTTGTTATTGTCATTGTAAGTGGGCCAAAACACTTATATTAGAAAATAATGACAGCTGTCATTTGATTATACTAATAAAACATTTAATTTGTTATTTAGTCAGGTTTGGGACAGGTGTGCTCACATGTGCTCCACATGAATGCTCAAGGAGTTTTTGCCTTTGCTCACGCATATGGAAAATTAGAGGGAACATTGTTTGAGGGTATCCATAATACGCCGATAGGGAGAAGTTTTTATTTACACAATGAGTCGGGTGTGTCTTGACCTCCGCGGCGGAGGCTCCGCCGAACCCCTGAAGCCGACTCACCAAACCCCTAGGGTTCGATCGAACCCAGGTTAAGAACCACTGGTCTAAACTCTTTGACTCGGAGGCCGCTTTGGGCTAGAAAATTTGGCCAGGGGCCTAAAACCGACTGCATTTTAAATTAAAAAATATATACACACATACGGTATATACAGCCTATACATATATATGCATATTATATTAATATATTATATACAGTACAGGCCAAAAGTTTAGACACACCTTCTTATTCAATGCGTTTTCTTTATTTTCATGACTATTTACATTGTAGATTGTCACATCAAAACTATGAATGAACACATGTGGAGTTATGTACTTAACATGTTTTATATTCTAGTTTCTTCAAAATAGTTACCCTTTGCTCTGATTACTGCTTTGCACACTCTTGGCATTCTCTCCATGAGCTTCAAGAGGTAGTCACCTGAAATGGTTTTCACTTCACAGATGTCATAGTTTTGATGCCTTCAGTGACAATCTACAAGGTAACTAGTCATGAAAATAAAGAAAACGCATTGAAATAAGAAGGTGTGGCGTGTACTGTATATATATGATATATTTATATACACGTATATATATATATATATATATATATATATATATATATATATATATATATATATATATATATATATATATATTTAATATATATATCCATATATATATACAGTTTATACATATATGTATATATACCGTATATATATATATATACACACGTACATATATACACATACATACACATGTATATACAATATATATATTTATACAGTTCTGAAGTATGTGTATTTATATAGCTATTAAATATATGTGTAATGTAATTAAATAAGAATGTAAATTTTTTTATATCAAAATCACTATACAAACGTCAGTTGTTTTTTTATTATTATTCATTCCAACTCTGTGTGTTGTCTGTCTCAGAGTGACCTGTGATCACGTGTACACAACTGTTTTCACACCTAATCTGCCATCGCAATGCTTTCAGTCTGCATATTCATTTCATACCAAATTGAAGACGGGAAGTTTGCCAAACATGTAAGAATACAGTACAACCTGCGGTAAAGCCATATTTTCGAAAGTAATCGCCAATAGGCTGTCATACGGATGCACACGCGCACGCACACACACACACGCACACACACACGGACACGCATACACACATTACGACGATTTTTTCGCCACAGAGCAGAGCATTGATTGTGACGTAACAACAATCTTTTGTACAAAAATAACGTTGTGGTTTTGTGCAGCCCTTTGAGACATTTGTGATTAAGGGCTACATCAGAGCTGGGCAAATATTTTGACTTGGGGGCACAATGAGAGAAAAAATGTGTCTGGGGGGGCCAATGTGTATGTATAAATGATATATACCGTATTTTTCGGACTATAAGTCGCAGTTTTTTTCCTAGTTTGGCCGGGGGTGCGACTTATACTCAGGAACGACTTATGTGTGAAATTATGAACTCATTACCGTAAAATATCAAATAATATTATTTAGCTCATTCACGTAAGAGACTAGACGTATAAGATTTCATGGGATTTAGCGATTAAGAGTGACAGATTGTTTGGTAAACGTATAGCATGTTCTATATGTTATAGTTATTTGAATGACTCTTACCATAATATGTTACGTTAACATACCAGGCACGTTCTCAGTTGGTTATTTATGCGTCATATAACATACACTTATTCAGCCTGTTGTTCACTGTTCTTTATTTATTTAAAATTGCCTTTCAAATGTCTATTCTTGGTGTTGGCTTTTATCAAATAAATAATCCCCCAAAAATTCGACTTATACTCCAGTGCGACTTATATATGTTTTTTTCCTTCTTTATTATGCATTTTCGGCCGGTGCGACTTATACTCCGGAGCGACTTATACTCCGGAGCGACTTATACTCCGGAGCGACTTATGCTCCGAAAAATATACGGTACACATTTAGCTGTAAAAATCTGCTGTACAGTATGTGTGTTTGGGTCCTT
Source organism: Entelurus aequoreus (assembly GCF_033978785.1). Taxonomy (NCBI): domain Eukaryota; kingdom Metazoa; phylum Chordata; class Actinopteri; order Syngnathiformes; family Syngnathidae; genus Entelurus; species Entelurus aequoreus. The sequence goes on from NC_084744.1 coordinate 44,302,077, forward strand.
TTTTGCAGGAACACTAATACCAAAAGTCACAATGTCCCATAGAGGTCTAAAAAAGTTATGACAGATCGCCTTAAAAAAAACGGAATGGAATTTTACAGTTTTTTACTGAATGGGACACCCAAAATGTACATTAGAATAAAGAACGTGGGATTTACAATATTAACTATGAACAATAAAACACTGAATATCAACAACATATGAACGTTGCCTGACACATGCGTTTGGGGCTGGCTGCTCTGAAAACAAACCCCGCCCACTCTGCTTTGTTCCTGGTCTGAGCCGCTGTGACCTAGATTACCGTAATAACTCCTATAACACTCAAAAGCACAGATTTCCACCATTGAAATACTTTCTATAGTTTAAGACTTACGGTCATTTAAAAACTGCACTGCACATCACAATGCCGGGTACAGTTTTGATGTTAAAGGTCTAAAAAAAATATGTTGAACGTCCGGCGGGCCGGATTGAAAATCTTAAATGGGCCGCATGTGGCCCGCGGGTCGTATTTTGCCCCGGTCTGGCCTATACAAATAATCGTTGATTGATTCATTGATTAAAGTGTTCAATTTGTCCCATTCCCAAAGTGTCCCATTCAAAACTACTATGCTGCTTGGGCATTAATGGAAAAAGTAAACAAAACACAATAAATAGGCAAAACCTACGAAAAACTAATATTTTTTACACATTATATTTTTGTAGTAAAGGTTCAGCTGCAATATCAACTTAAATAGTGCAGTGGTTTTATAAACACTGTCACGATAACAGCGTTCAAAGCAATGCAGTTATTTTTATGGGCTATTGAATGGACACCGAACTAAAACTATTACAAAGGTTGACTCACCGCTGAATAACTCAAACATTGAATTGTAATGTTGTCGTGCAAATAAGTTAAAACGTGTGCAATGGGAACTGGGTGAGTGTGACCCCTCACCTATGAGCTCTTTGTTCCGGACGTCGAGGGCCATGTTTCTCAGCGCAGTGGCCACCGAACACACCACCCGGTCGTTATCCATCCGCAGCAACTCCACCAGGATGGGCAGTCCTTTCTCCTTACGCACCGCGGCACGGATGTAGGCTGCAAACTGCGGCCACACAGGGAGATGATATCGTTTTCAAAGAGAAACAATAATATTGTGGTTGTGGTATTTTGGCAATTATGCTGAGTGTGTGTCGACTAGTGTTGGACCGGTACCAATATTTTGGTATCGGTACCATTGTATTTCAGTACTTTTCGGTACTTTTCTATATAAAGGGGACCACAGTAAATATCATTATTGGCTTTATTTTGACAAAAAATCTTAGGGTACATTAAACATATGTTTCTTATTGCGAAGTTTGTCCTTAAATAAAATAGTGAATAGAGATGTCCGATAATATCGGCCGTTAAATGCTTTAAAATGTAATATCGGAAATTATCGGTATCGTTTATTTTTTTATTTTTTTTATTAAATCAACATAAAAAACACAAGATACACTTACAATTAGTGCACCAACCCAAAAAAACTCCCTCCCTCATTCACACAAAAGGGTTGTTTCTTTCTGTTATTAATATTCTGATTCCTACATTATTTATCAATATATATCAATACAGTCTGCAAGGGATACAGTCCGTAAGCACACATGATTGTGCGTGCTGCTGGTCCACTAATAGTACTAACCTTTAGCAGTTAATTTTACTAATTTTCATTAATTACTAGTTTCTATGTAACTGTTTTATAATGTTTTACTTTCTTTTTTATTCAAGAAAATGTTTTTAATTTATTTATCTTATTTTATTTTATAATTTAAAAAAAAAAGGATCTTATCTTCACCATACCTGGTGGTCCAAATTAGGCATAATAATGTGTTAATTCCACGACTGTATATATCGGCATCGGTTGATATCGTATCGGTAATTAAAGAGTTGGACAATATCGGATATCGGCAAAATAATAAGTAGTAAGTAAACAAACAAAGACTCCTAATTAGTCTGCTGACATATGCAGTAACATATTGTGTCATGTATCTACCTATTATTTTGTCAACATTATTAAGGACAAGAGGTAGACAATGGATTTTTAATGTACTTGTTCATTTACTGTTAATATCTGGTTATTTTCTATTTTAACATGTTCTATCTACACTTTTGTTAAAATGTAATAATCACTTATTCTTCTGTTGTTTGATACTTTACATTCGTTTTGGATGATACCACACATGTGGGCTCTGTACCGAGGATGTCGTTGTGGCTTGTACAGCCCTTTGAGACACTTGTGATTTAGGGCTATATAAATAAACATTGATTGATTGATTGATTGACATTTAGGTATCAATCCGATACCAAGTAGTTACAGGATCATACATTGGTCATATTCAAAGTCCTCATGTGTCCAGGTACATATTTCCTGAGTTTATAAACATAATATACTTTTTTAAAAAAAAACGAAAGAAGATTTTGCGATGCTAAAAAAATTTGATGTATCAACTAGATACGCTCCTGTTCTTGGTTAGGTGTAGATCCACCTATGGCGTTTGTTTATATTGTAGCGTCCCAGAAGAGTTGGTGCTGCAGGGAATTCTGGGAATTAGTTCTGTAGTGTAGTGCAAAATATTCTCCCAAAATGTGTTTGTCATTGTTGTTTAGTGTGCTTTCCCTATATGGCACATGTTTATGACAGTGTTGGCGTTGTTCATACGGTCACCATTAGTGTGACATGTATGGCTGTTGACTAAGTATGCGCTTCATTCAAATGTGTGCAGTGTGTTCAAAAGCGAGCTGATCGTCTTAATGGTTAACGATTGAATATAGTGAAGTCCTGTTTTAACCTAGTCAACCTTAGACCATTACTAGCACATCCAATGTCATAACTCTGGTGTGAAGTGAAGCATGTCTAACTATTACTCATCCAACAGGGACAATACTTGAAATACATGTACTTGATTAGTGATTTAGAAGTAGCTATAACATTGCATACTGCGGATAGACTGGTACTTTTTAGAGGCGGTACGGTACCGAATATGATTCATTAGTATCGCGGTACTATACTAATACCGGTATACCGTACAAGCCTAGTGTAGACTGCAACTAAGTACCTTCCAGTTGCCTGCGGAAAGGTTCTGAAGTGACCCAGCAGCGCCCTCCAGTGTTGAGGGGTTGGAGCTCTCAGCAAGGAGTGTCAAGTAAGGCTTAACCACAGCAGGGTGCCACAGCATCTCAGCCCCCGTGGGCAGCTTGGAGAAGCCTGGGATGGGCCCCACGCCGTCCCACTGAGGAAACAACCACTGGCTATTAAACAGACATTTCATCATTGACGTGTCTTTTTCTGCACACTTACAGTGTCTTCTTGGGAGTTCTTTTTCTTCTTCTTCTTCTTTTTCCCCCAGCAGCTGGAGGTCAAGTCTTTAGAGGGCGACTCGCTGCCCAGGAGGCCGTCTACCTCCTGCACCCCTATCAGTCGGGACGGCGGCAGCTCCAGCTCCAAGCGATAGGACAGGTTCCTTAGCGTGCAAATGCAGTTCTCCACTATCTGATGGCGGGCACGGAGGAGACAAAAAAGAGCAGCTTACTAAATGACGCCCACCAGTGACTTTTAGACACTTGAACAAAGTGTCTAAAATTCTTGTCTTTAATTTTGCCTTTTTTTTTTTTTCCCCAAAAAATATATCCGGAGTCATCTTATGTTCACGTCAAACGGAATACTTAGACCACAGCAAATTCTAATGCTGTTTTCGAACACTAATATGTGTTTAATTAATTTGTGGCATCTCAAGGTGTCGCAGTCCGATTTTGATATCAGATATCGCTCATATATCATTATATCAGAAAAAAATATATATATATACCGTCGTGGTCAAACGGAACTTTCCTCCAGAAGGTCTTATCTTTGTCCATGTGATGTCAGATGTAACACAAATTGAGCTGTTTGGCCATAATACCAAGCAATATGTTTGGAGGAGAAAAGGTGAGGCCTTTAATCTCAGGAACACCATTCCTACCGTCAAGCATGGTGGTGGTAGTATTATATTGAGTTTCCAATCATTTCTACAACTAGGTTTTTATCCTCCTTTTTTATTGTCCCATTTACTCTGAAAAGCACCAGTTCCATTGGCAGCAAAACAGGCCCAGAGCATAATAATGCTTGACGGTAGGTGTGGTGTTCCTGGGATTAAAGGCCTCACCTTTTCTACTCGAAACCTATTGCTGGGTATTGTGGCCAAACAGGTCATTTTTTGTTCCATCTGACCACAGAACTTTCCTCCAGAAGGTCTTATCTTTGTCCATCTGATATCAGATGTAACAAAAATTGAGCTGTTTGGCCACAATGTCCAGCAATATGTTTGGAGGAGAAAAGGTGAGGCCTTTAATCCCAAGAACATCATGCCTACTGTCAAGCATGGTGGTGGTAGTATTATGCTCTGGGCCTGTTTTGCTGCCAATGGAACTGGTGCTTTAAATGGGACAATGAAAAAGGAGGATTACCTCCAATTCTTCAGGACAACCTAAAATCATCAGCCAGGAGGTTGGGTCTTGGGCGCAGTTGGGTGTTCCAACAGGACGGTGACATGTCAAAAGTGGTAAAGGAATGGCTAAATCAGGCTAGAATGAAGGTTTTAGAATGGCCTTCCCAAAGTCCTGACTTAAACGTGTGGACAATGCTGAAGAAACAAGTCCATGTCAGAAAACCAACACATTTAGCTGAACTGCACCAATTTTTGTCAAGAGGAGTGGTCAAAAATTCAACCAGAAACTTGCCAGAAGCTTGTGGATGGCTACCAAAAGCGGTAGTCACCTGAAATTGTTTTCACTTCACGGGTGTGTTTGAAGCTCATGGAGAGAATGCCAAGAGTGTGCAAAGCAGTAATCAGAGCAAAGGGTGGCTATTTTGAAGAAACTAGAATATAAAACATGTTTTCAGTTATTTCACCTTTTTTTTAAGTACATAACTCCACATGTGTTCATTCATAGTTTTGATGTGACAATCTACAATGTAAATAGTGAAAATAAAGAAAACGCATTGAATGAGGAGAAGGTGTGTCCAAACTTTTGGCCTGTACTGTATAATATTACTATTATATATATATATTTTTTAAAACAATAGCAAAAGTAATATACACATCATGCAATTCTCTGAGAAAGAGAATACAAGTAAAAATGGAGTCAATATCAGTTCAATGACTCACACCAAGTAAGCACTTTTCTTTTTTACCCCGGTGGACTTATGATGTGTGGCATGTGTGTGTGAGCGTGTGGATGTGTGTGTGCAAGAGTGTGCATGTGTGTGTGAGTGTGTGCATGTGTGTGAGTGTGTGCATGTGTGTGTGCATGTTTAGGAGTGTGCGACAGTGCTGTATTGTACCTTGCTGTCGAAGTCTGAGGTGTTTACGCAGGCTTTGATGACGTAGAGGAGTGAGTCAACCAGACCCTCACAGGTGCGCATCTGTTTTCTGGCCTCCTCGCCAGCTGAGCTCAGGTTCCTGTTGGAAGAGCAAACACACACACACACACACACACACACACACACACGCTGTAAGGATGTGTAAACATGACAGAGCAGCGTGTGTGTTCTACTTGTGTCATCACTCCTCTATTGTGTATTCCATCTTGTGTGGTCTGACTGGAAACATTCATACGCAAAAAAACGTCATCTATGTATGGAAGTAGAATTGTCTCACATCAACTTATATATATCAACATGATATTATTACATATGCATATATTAATAAATATACAAATACAAATGTGATATACAAATAAATAAACAATTGGTATAAATAAACGCGTATTTGTAAACGTATTTTTGAGATTTGAAAATATATACAAATCAAATTTATAAATATAAAAATGTGACATCCAAATAAATCAAGAATTTGTATAAATAAACGTGTACTTGTAAATATATTTTTGAGATTTTAATATAAATATGCTTGATTTTGTATGCATATATTAATAAATATACAAATACAAATGTGATATACAAATAAATAAATAGTTTGTATAAATAAAGACGTATTTGTAAATATATTTTTGAGATTTGAAAATATATACAAATAAAATTTAGAAATATAAAAATGTGACATACAAATAAATCAAGAATTTGTATAAATAAACGTGTATTTGTAAATATATTTTTGAGATTTGAATATAAATATGCTTGATTTTGTATGCATATATTAATAAATATACGAATACAAATGTGATATACAAATAAATAAATAGTTTGTATAAATAAAGACATATTTGTAAATATATTTTTGAGATTTGAAAATATATATACAAATAAAATTTAGAAATATAAAAATGTGACATACAAATAAATCAAGAATTTGTATAAATAAACGTGTATTTGTAAATATATTTTTGAGATTTGAATATAAATATGCTTGATTTTGTATGCATACATTAATTAATATACAAATACAATTGTGATATACAAATAAATAAATAGTTTGTATAAATAAAGACGTATTTGTAAATATATTTTTGAGATTTTAAAATATATACAAATAAAATGTATACATATAAAAATGTAACATGCAACTAAATCAAGAATTTGTATGAATAAACGTGTATTTGTAAATATATTTTTGAGATTTGAATATAAATATGCTTGATTTTGTATTTGTATTGAATTTGCATATGAGGATCGCTTTTTTGCTTTTGTGTCAATGAGACATTCCTACCACAAACCAGATGCACGAATAAATGTGACCTACACACTCCCCTGAACAACCAGCAGAGGGCACTGCAGCAGAGCGGTCTGGGTCACAGAGCATAATATGCATTATATGCAAAATGCCCGGAGTTCTCTGCACAAAAACAATCCACGTCTTTACAGAGAGCACGCACAACCGGCCTGAGATAGCTAACGTTAGCGTTGTATTAGCTAATGCTAATTTATCCAGTTCATCTGAAAGACCTTATTTTATTGTATCAATGCCGTTTAATGACCTTGTCCCTATGTAGATACTAATCTCTTATCAGTGCAGTGTGTGAATCTGGCTGCAGTGCCCTCTGCTGGTTGTTCAGGGGAGCATGTAGGTCACATTTATTTGCTACCTGCTGCCACATTGTTGATTGTCACGTCATGTTCGGATGTACATTGTGGTCTTTGCTCCACAGTAAGTCTTTGCTGTCGTCCAGCGTTCTGTTTTTGTTTACTTTGTCGCCAGTTCAGTTTTAGTTTCGTTCTGCATACGCTTCCCTAAGCTTCAATGCCTTTTTTTAGGGGCATTCACCTTTTGTTTATTTTTGGTTTAGGCATTAGACACCTTTTTACTTGCACGCTGCCTCCCGCTGTTTCCGACATCTACAAAGCAATTAGCTACCGGCTGCCACCTACTGATATGGAAGAGTATTACACGGTTACTCTGCCGAGCTCTAGACAGCACAGACACTCAACAACAACACATCATTTGCAGACTATAATTACTGGTTTGCAAAAAATATTTTTAACCCAAATAGGTGAAATTAGATAATCTCCCACGGCACACTAGTGTGCATTTTAGTTGACACTAACAGAAAACCTACACTGTTTGCAAATGTGACTCCTTCTTCTGGCAAATGAGGCTTAATCACAACAAGTGCAGTCACAAAAGTTATCCACCAGGGGGCGCACACGCGCTATACGTTACCTGAAACAACCTGTGGTATTCCTCAGCACCAGTGATGAGTGAAATTTCAGCTTGTGGTCCTCTTCGAAGGTGGAGCTGCTCCAGCCCGAATGGGGTATGATCACAGTGTTGGTCAGGCTGGTCAAGGCGTCGTGAATGATTGTCATCTTGACGGCGTCGCACGACGACAGGTTCCACAGCACCCCTGTGGTGAGAGAGCACGCACGCACGTGAGGAAAATGAGAGGGAGGAGGCACGAAGGCCTCGGGTTATGTCAGTTGCGGTGTGCAGCCCGGGGGAACCCTGCAGAGACGAGATGACAATCTGACCACATGCGTGCAGAAAAGCAACAAAATAAAACAAAAATACACGCAGAGGATTTAATTGAAAATATTCATCTTTCACATCACTGCTGAATCCCCCTGGGGTGATAAATAAAAAAAAAAAGGTGGAACAAAAGGCAAGGGCTGTAGCATAAGAAATGAAACATAAATAATGTAATAGATCTTTTTACAATGACGCTCTCCGCCTTCCAAATTCAAATTTTTATTGTTGGCAGCCTTTGAAGCTGCATCTGTCTGACTAGCCAGTATGGAGCATGTTCCTGTCATTAGTTAACGTTAAAGTTAAAGTACCAATGATTGTCACACACACACACACTAAGTGTGGTGAAATTAATCTCTGCATTTGACCCATCACCCTTGATCACCCTCCGGGAGGTGAGGGCAGCATTGAGCGTGTCTGTGTTTATTGACAACAAGACATCATGGCGGAGCCGAAGTCGAGTTTCTTAACATGGAGATATTCTCACTACTTTTCTTTTCTCGAGCACAAAGAAAACAACATTTTAGTTCAATGTAAGTTGTGTCTTGGATCAAATATCCTATTTACTGCCCAAAACAGCAATTCAAATCTCCTGAAACACCTACAAAAGCAACATGCTTCGAGAAAGCTAGTAAAGAGAGACACACTTCACCTCCACCTCCACCTCCACCTAAGCAACATCGGCTGGATTTTAACGGAGGGACTGCTAGCCAGGACAACATTGATAGAGCCATTGCAGCGTATGTGCTAGAAGACATACAGGCTATTTCTACAGTGGAGTCACCCGCTTTCAGGCAGCTAATTAGCAGGATACCGGGCGTCAAACGACAAATGGCACAGAACACATTTTCCAAGTACCTGGACACAGTGGACAGTGAGTACATAAACATGGAAAGCAAGCTAAAGAAAACACTCCAAACTCTGCCTCTGCTCATCATTCTTAACTGAAGGTATACACACTCTTGTCAATTCTCTTATATACTCTTTCATTCTAGATTTCTAGAGTGTTTGATTATCACATCACTCTAAATGTATAGACTATAAAGTTCACAAACATAAAGAGGGATCCTAGTGGGCCAGGCCAATCTTTCCTTTTCTCTAAACTAAAACTGGGGAAATGCGTAGAGTGTTCTGGGCTTCAGTACATTGTTGATCTCCTGAAGACATGATTTTATTTCACAATTCCTTGAGAGAAAAAAACGCCTGTTTATCTTTGTGTATGTATGTCATGTGTGCCTTCCTTGGGTGAAGCCAGGTTTACAGCTATGTTGTGACATGTTGTTATTATGCTATTTGTTAATTATGTATGTTATGTTGCAGCTATTTAAAATAGTTTTGTCAATTTGTTCTGGCCTGAAACTAATTGGCCCTTTGAAACATATCTTTGTCTTTGTGTGTTGTATGTAGACCACATTGCTTAGCAAACTTCAGTGATGCAAGTTGATCAACAGATTGTATTATTCTCCAGTGAAATAACAGTACTGAAATGAAGGCTAAAAGGGCATTAAACAGTTACTTTTCACAGTAACGCATAACTTTTTGGTTTAAGTAACTGAGTTAGTAACTGAGTTACTTTTGAAATAAAGTAACTACTAATTGTACCTAGTTACTGGTTTTCAGTAAGTAACCCAACACTGAATCTGATACATCTGATATATCACTAAGCTTTAGAACTTTGTTGTCGTATGTGGGCTCTGTACCGAGGATGTCGTTGTGGCTTGTACAGCCCTTTGAGACACTTGTGATTTAGGGCTATATAAATAAACATTGATTGATTGATTGATTGATGTTGTAAAAATCTCCTTCCACGTCTGTCTCTGACACCCGCATTTCAGGCTCGCTCTGGAAACACTCTGTGGAAACGCTCCCCACCCACATTACTTGGTGCCTCGTTTGAGCTGCTGTGAATTAGATTACCATAGTAACTAATTAGATGACCATAGTAACTAGTATATCATGCAAAAGCGCAGATTCCAACCATTGAAATACTTTGTATAGTTGAAGACTTACGGTCATTAGAAAACATCACTGCACATCATAATGGCAGCTACACTTTCCATCTTAAAGATCTAAAATAATTATTTGGGAATGTCCAACGGGACAGATTGAAAAGCTTAACGGGCTGCATGCTGGCCTTAATTTGCCCAGGTCTGATCTAATGGTACGCCAAAGAATCACTTGATCCAAGTACAGTGTTTTATTTTCCTTAATTCAAACAGTGTTATTGTTCAAACTGTGTGTCATGTGGCCAAAATATTACATTTACTTGTTAATTATAAATTCTGCCTTGTTTTTAATGAATAATTAGGCCTACTACACGACTGTATTTTAATGTTGGTCATTATGGTGGTACTTAGAGAGCCAAGTTCTTTCTGAGGTGGTACTTGGTGACAAAAGTTTGAGAACCACTTGGCATCAATGACTGACAACCATCCACAACCACGTCCATAAATCACGGCTGACAGCTACAAACTGCTCGGGGACATGTTCACAGGTGGCGTTCACAAGTGTTTGTCTTCGGTCAAGACAGCTTGACCAGTAAGTAGTCTGTCCTGAGCAGAGCTCCAGAGGGCAGAACGAGTTCAAAGGCAGCATCTGCAAGCACTGAGCCATAAATCAACAATACTTCAAACCAGTTTATTGTTTGAGGTCTGTTGACCAGTTGTGTGCACTGTATCTGCCACAGGACACTGAGCGATGTGCCCATCAATCGGCTGATTTTGGTAAAAAAAAGTATGTGATCCATATTGCAAAGTGAAGCGGATGCTTTAAGAACTGGACCTGCCTTAGGGCAGACCACTAGAGAGAGACATTGCCAATGAATGCCTTTTAATGGCCATCACAAACACCAAACCCCTTTGGATGATACTGTATTTATTTTTGGCTCGGTCTGTCTGGCTGACAAGCAAAAAGCAACTCAACGTGTTCGTCCATACACAGTGTGGTGCCGCTCCCCTAAGTTAGTAATAATCAACTCCATTGTGGCTAAACATGTTACACGCTGGGAACAATTTTTCCTGCATTGTTCCTGGCGTGTAACATGTTTAGCCTCGTCCTCCAGTGATAATGAACTGCCACAATAGAGTTGATTATTATTCACTCTATTGTGGCAGTATCACGTTAACTTCTTAGTAATGTTAAATAAGTGTAAACTAAATGAATAGTAGATTAATAAGAGTCTACAGAGAGGATAATATAACAATAATTGGTGTGTCAGTATTGTCGTAGTCAGTACACAACATGGAAGAGCACGGATCGTCGATACCAATGGTAGTATCAGTATATGATTGATACCAGAGTTAATAGATCGATATTTTTATTTTCTCAAAATATGTTTTTTTGTTATAATGTTTAAAAACTCAGGTAATAATTCCCTGCACTCAAAAGGACTTAAAACAAATAATTTAAATGAGTAATAGATTGCAGTTTTTACTTTTGTTTCATTGTGTATTACTAACTTTATTTTGATGTAACAATTGTATGTGTATTGCAGCTTCTCCACATCGCAGCCTTTTCTAAAACATTTCTACTACATAACTCACGGGTGTCAAACTCAAGGCCCGCGGGCCAGATCTGGCCCTCCATGTCATTTTATGTGGCCCGCAAAAGCCTGGAAATAATATGTGTCAAAAAATACCTAATATTTTCTTTATTTATTATATTTTCTTACTAAAGGTAGTAGGGTTTTTTTTCTAGTTTGACAAGGAAAAGAAATAGTGTCCAATATTACAACAAATATTATATTATCTAACTTTTTTAGTCAAAATCCAAATAAATGCTTAAATATCTGCTTAATTTATCATTTCGAAGCAAGTTATCCATCAAATTGTACACTATAAAAATGACCGATAGATTTTACTGTAAAATTTAAGGATGTATTATCTAACTTTTTTCGTCAAAATCCAAATAAATACTTAAATATCTGCTTAACTTATGATTTCGAAGCAAGTTATCTATCAAATTGTACACTATAAAAATGACCAATAGATTTTACTGTAAAATTTAGGGATATATTATCTAACTTTTTTCGTCAAAATCCAAATAAATACTTAAATATCTGCTTAACTTATGATTTCGAAGCAAGTTATCCATCAAATTGCACGCTATAAAAATGACCAATATATTTAACTGTAAAATTTAAGGAGTTTTTTTTTTTACAGCAAATTACTGTAAGTTGAAGAAAAAAAACGACCAATGTTTGTTTTTTTACAGTAAAATTCCATCGACTGAGCTGTCAGTTTTTTTTTTTTTTTTTTTTTTTACAGTACAATTCTATCGACTGAGCTGTCAGGTTTTTTTGTTGTTTTTTTTACTGTAAAATCCACGGTTGATGATTTTATGGTACCACATTTTATTATGATAAAAAACTGGCAGCCGAGTTGCCAAAATAAAATTAAACAGTGCTACTGTATTTCTATTTACAGTAGTATGTTGCAAAAAATAATAATAATGAAAACAAAAACACCATATATATTTTACAGTAAAAGTCTGGCAATGAAGCTGCCAGTTTTATTTCTGTAAAAACAGTGGTCAAATCCACAGAGTTTTTTTACTCCTTACATTAAAAAAAAAGTAAAATATTAAAAAAATTCATAGGCAAATTCATTCATTATTTGCGGTGTGGCCCTCAATGAAAACAAGTTTGACACCCCTGACCTAACTTAAGCATTTTCAAGCTTAAAAATGCACTAAAAATATCACTACTAGTGTACAGTATTATTGGCCAAAAAATAAGACCAAACCAATCAGAGTGCGCTGTTCAGTATCGAGGCCACTGATTGGCTTAGCCTAAGGCAGCATTACTATGTTGGATTAAAAGCATGTAAAGGTGACTAAAGAGTGTTATTTCATGTCCGTGCGGCTCACATAATGTCTAAACAATTATTTAGAAGGTAGTAAATAATAAATATATGATTTATAATTAATGATTCCTACTGTGAATTCATTTATTGACAGCGATAAACGAAGGATTACTGCAATAAAAGATAAGGAGTCATCTTAAATATTGTGTCGATATTGTTAAACTGTCAATAGGATTCACCATAAATACATTGAAAAATGTACAATTAACACATGTGATTGGTATCAGCCAATCTCACTCATGGATGATCGGAATCAAAATCGGAATTGGCAGCAATGAGCCCTGATCGTAATAATCCGTAATGCATTATGTCACACAAAAAAGATCCATCGGATAGTAACTTCTATGCAATCAATGCTTCATCTTATAATTGATTTAGGGTTCGGGTTTGTTACCGACTATCCTTTCTGAGGACAAAAGTGCCTTAAATCATTCCGGGAGCAGTGCCAAGACTTTAATCCTGGTTACACAGACATATTTATGTTAAGTCTGGCTTTAGCGACGAGCTTTTGGCAGTTGCAGGATTATGAGCAAAGTTGAATGTGAGTGCAGATGTTAAGACAATCAAATGATTTCAATTTCTCCCACTGGTGACGTGATGTGATGAAATGCTTGCAGTGTTGCATAACAGTCTTATTTACCTAACCACAGCTGTTCAGGTGACAACGCCATAGAAATTAAACTTGGATGTAGCTATCAATTAATCAATCAATATCCTTTATTTAACCTTTATTTAAAGGCCTACTGAAAGCCACTACTACCGACCACGCAGTCTGATAGTTTATATATCAATGATGAAATCTTAACATTGCAACACATGCCAATACGGCCGGGTTAACTTATAAAGTGCAATTTTAAATTTCCCGCTAAACTTCCGGTTGAAAACGCCTTTGGAGGATGACGTATGCGCGTGACGTAGCCAGTGAAACAGAGGTATGGCTCCCCATTGAAGCCAATACGAAATAGCTCTGTTTTCATCTCATTATTCCACAGTATTCTGGACATCTGTGTTGGTGAATCTGTTGCAATTTGTTCATTGCATTATGGAGAAAGAAGCTGAGCAAGCAAAGAAGAAAGTTGTCACTGCGAAGCGGAGTATTTTGCGAGGGAAGTCAGCAACACAACACAGCCGGTGTTTCATTGTTTACATTACCGAAAGATGCAGTCAAGATCGAAGAACTCGGACAACAGAGACTCTTACCAGGAGGACTTTGATTTGGATACACAGACGCAGACGCGATACCGTGAGTACGCAGCTGCGCTTCCAAACATTTGATCGCTTGCCCGTACGTGCGTGTCACGTACGTAACTTTGGTTGAATATATAAGCTTTATGAACCTTGGGTTAGGTGAACGATCCTTTGGGCTGAGTGAGTGTGTGTGTTGTGCAGGTGTTTGAATTGTATTTGCGGGTTATATGGACGGGATCCCGTCCATATAACCCGCTCAAGCTATAACTAGCTCGAGCTAGTAGCTATGAGCTAGCATAACAAACACCTAGGTGTTTTTATGCGGGATTAATTTGTGGCATATTAAATATAAGCCTGGTTGTGTTGTGGCTAATAGAGTATATATATGTCTTGTGTTTATTTACTGTTGTAGTCATTCCCAGCTGAATATCAGGTCACCCCCGGCTCTCACAGCATCTTCCCTATCTGAATCGCTTCCACTCCCCACTAGTCCTTCACTTGCACTTTCCTCATCCACAAATATTTCATCCTCGCTCAAATTAATGAGGAAATCGTCGCTTTCTCAGTCCGAATCGCTCTCACTTCTGGCGGCCATCATTGTAAACAATAGGGAACTTTGCGGAAATGTTCAATTGACTACGTCACGCTACTTCCGGTAGGGGCAAGCCTTTTTTATCAGATACCAAAAGTTGCGATCTTTATCGTCGTTGTTCTATACTAAATCCTTTCAGCAAAAATATGGCAATATCGCGAAATGATCAAGTATGACACATAGAATAGATCTGCTATCCCCGTTTAAATAAAAAAAAAATCATTTCAGTAGGCCTTTAAGGACTCATTGAGATTTTTCCAAAAGTGATCTGGCCAAAAGGGCAACAAAACAAAATGACAGAAATAAATATAGCAACAAAAACATCAGTAGTCACATACTATGGTGAAAACTACACATTTCTTACAACATTAAAAACCTCTGAAGGCTTAGTGGCCACATGTGTGGACAGCACCTTTTAGCTCTTTTTTCCAAAATTGTGTACACTACTGAATTGGGGTCTTATGGCCACTTATGTGGACACTGCCATACTGCCATCTGGTGGTGTCAGAAGAATATAACATACAATGGAATTTGGAGAAAAAAAAGTGTAAAAATAAGAATTAGCATGTCACTAAACATGAAGTATAGATTTGTGTACTTATGGACTAAGTACATCATATCAAAAGATGATTCTTAGTTTTTATTCTAATTAGGGTCCAATAAGCCCAAATAGCAAAGAGAAATACAAAAAAGTATGTAAACAAACAGCTTGGGCTTTAAGAGGTAAAACCATGCAATAGGTTAAACCAGGTCGGCAACCCACAGGTCTAGAGCCACGTCTTTAGCGCCACCCTAGTGGCTCCCTGGAGCTTTTTAAAAAATGCATGAAAATGGAAAAAGATGACAGAAAATAGTATATTTTTTGTTTTAACATGGTTTCTGTAGGAGGACAAACATGACACAAACGTCCCTAATTGTTAGAAATTCCACTGTTTATATTAAACATGCTTGACTGATGAGAGCATTTGGCAAGCACCGTTTTGCCCGACTAATTCCAGCGATCCCTGAACTCACCGTAGTTTGTTTACATGTGCAACTTTCTCCGACGCTGCCACAGAAAAGTGTTTTATGCCACTCCTTCTTTGTCTCATTTTGTCCACCAAATGTTTTATGCTGTGCGTGAATGCACAAAAGTGAACTTTGTTGATGTTATTGACTTGTCAGGCATATTTCGTCAGTGCATGACTGCAAGCTAATCGATGCTAACATGCTATTTAGGCTAGCTGTATGTACATATTGCATCATTATGCCTCGTTTTTAGGTATATCGGTGGCCTAGTGGTTAGAGTGTCTGCCCTAAATCGGTAGGTTGTGAGTTCAAACCCGGGGCCGACTCATACAAAATACTATAAAAATGGGACCCATTACCTCCCTCAGCATCAAGGGTTGGAATTGGGGGTTAAATCACCAAAAATGATTCCCGGGCGCGGCCACCGCTGCTGCTCACTGCTCCCCTCACCTCCCAGGGGGTGATCAAGGAGGATGGGTCAAATGCAGAGAATAATTTTGCCACACCTAGTGTGTGTGTGTGCCTATCATTGGTACTTTAACTTCATATTTGAGCTCATTTAATTTCCTTTACTTATGTCCTCTGTGTATTTAATTTATATTTGCATTTCTGATAGTTGTTTGTGTGCCGTTATAGACCGCAGCAAACCTTACCCAGCTTGCAAAGATTGTAATGAATCCACAAGAAGAAGACAGCCTGCAGTTTCCTTTAACTTGGACACACACATCTATACCTTTGACCATTACAAACCAGTAATTTCCAGGAGTTTTCTCACCCTCTGAGAAGCCTTTGTTTTACTAATGTTTTATCATTTTGTAAAAATGTGCAATATAAATATTAAATTTCAGCATTTTGATAGTAGGCTATTATAGTTAATATAGACACTTACATCATGTGTTGCCTACAATTTAACACTTATATAAGGCTTTTAATTTTTTGCGGCTCCAGCCAGATAATTTTCTTGTATTTTTGGTCCAATATGGCTCTTTCAACATTTTAGGTTGCCGACACCTGCTTTTAACAAATATTAAATGTTTCAGTATTTTTTTTAATTTTTTTTAAACAAGTACAATGCCTAATAGAACTGGTTTCTATATCCTTTAAAATGGACTGAAATTCCCCCAAAGTGATCATTTCAGGTAACCTTCAGTCCTTTTGTAATTCATTCCATGACCAGGCAGCAGCATATCTGAGTAGTCAGTGTACAGCTTGTGTAGCAGTGCTATCTTCCAAATGCAGGGGTGTCAAACTCATTTTCATCCCGGGCCACATCGCAGTTTCTGCCCTCAGAGGGCTGCTTGGAACGGTGAAACATACAACGATACAAACGTATTAGGGACGTACCATTAACTGTTATACTCTTACATGGCGATAAAATCCCCAATGTTGTATTACCGCTTCAAATTTACATTTTCATAAAACTGTGATGAATTAACTTACTTTGAAAAACTCAGGGTGATACTGTTTATTTCCTGCAGAAATAGCTAGCACGCTCCCCCCTTAATTTCTAAACACTTTGAAACCTTTACAAAATAAAATAGAAGAAGATAAACATATTTAAAAACTCTGATTAAAAAAAGAACACTATTCAATATTTCTTCTGCCAAGGAAAGTATACAGTTTGTGTTGCTTATTCATTTATTTTGAATAAAACTTGGTTAAACTATTTCAGTTTGTACAAGTACTTTTAGAGCAAAGCCGTGATAATAATGATAACCGTGTTATAATGTTTTAATTTCGTTACATCCTAAAAATGTTTAACGTCTTCATGACATTTCACTACTTTCCCTTCATTTGCTTATTATCATTCTTAACCGACAAACTGACAGAAAGCTTACTTTGGGATCACAAGTCAAGGCATTCAAGAGATTAAAGCAGATATTCAAGTTAAGATTTTGTAGAATTTATTTCAAAAAGGGTTATATTGAACAGTTGTCATCAAATAATACAAGACTATTTAGTTAAGAAGAACTGTTGCTACATGCAGCAGATATTTTTCTGTCAAAAATACATTTATGGCCTAAAAAATAAAATCACCAAATTTTTCACCAAAATTTGGATTTACGAATTTTTTACTTTACAAAAAAAATGGAATACAGAGATCATTCAAAACAAGTTTTTCTTTCATTTGATCAAAATAAAAGTAGTTTGAAATGACACTGCATACACTGCATCTTACTTTTATTAAAATTCTAATCTGTATAATGTTATTTTTTAGAATTTTAGATATGAATTGTACCTTTTTATGGAATAATAATTAAATTAAAAGCTTCCCTGCTTCAATAGAATAATCCTGTTAACAAAAATATTGCGTTGCACATTTTGCATGCAAATCATCTCCAACACTGAGGTCAAGAAAGTGCAAACTTCGAACTTCTGTCTTGAATAACATACTTATATGACTAAAAATGTAGCATTAAACATTGTATCCAAATAAATAATGAAGTCAAACATTGAGAGGACTATAGTTAGTTTCAGTAAATCGATGAAGTAAACGCAGCCTTTTTCATTCACACATCCTGGTGGTGTGCAAACCGACTGCTTTAGTGATCACTCTACGTCAGTGTTTTTCAACCACTGTGCCGCGGCATACTAGTGTGCCGTGAGATACAGTCTGGTGTGCCGTGGGAGATTATCTAATTTCACCTATTTGGGTTAAAAATATTTTTTGCAAACCGGTAATTACAGTCTGCAAATGATGTGTTGTTGTTAAGTGTCGGTGCTGTCTAGAGCTCGGCAGAGTAACCGTGTAATACTCTTCCATATCAGTAGGTGGCAGCTGGTAGCTAATTGCTTTGTAGATGTCGGAAACAGCGGGAGGCAGCGTGCAGGTAAAAAGGTGTCTAATGCTTGAACCAAAAATATACAAAAGGTGAGTGCCCCTAAGAAAAGGCATTGAAGCTTAGGGAAGGCTATGCAGAACAAAACTAAAACTGAACTGGCTACTGTCAAGACATGGGCTATGGCGCAGTTTCCTGCATGAGTTGCTTTCCCGGAATGCAAACAAACTTGACTGGACATCGGATGAAGGTAGATACATGTTTAATTATTTACTTAAAAAGGAACAAACAAAAGGCGCGCACAAGGCGGAGACAAAAACGTGACTAAGAAAACAAAAACTAGCACTTGGGCAGAAACTATGAACATGAAACAAAAACACTTACTGTGACATGGCATGAAGCATGAACTATGTTATCATCGGGTAGCAAAGGATAACAGCGGTAACAGAGTTAATGTCGCCAGGCTGACTTCCTGGCAACTATCGGCTCAAATAGTCGTGAACATGATTAGTAACAGGTGCGTGAGTGCAAACGTGAAACAGGTGGAACTAATGGGTTGCTATGGTGACCAAACAGGAACAAAAAAAGAGTCCAAAAACCAAACAGGACATAACTTAAACAAAACATGATCACAGACATGACAGCTACAAAGTAAACAAAAACAGAATGCTGGACGACAGCAAAGACTTACTGTGGAGCAAAGACGGCGTCCACAGTGTACAACCGGACATGATGTGACAATCAACAATGTCCACACAAAGAAGGATAAAAAACAACTGAAATATTATTGACTGCTAAAACAAAGTAGATGCGGGAAATATCGCTCAAAGGAAGACATGAAACTGCTACAGGAAAATACCAAAAAAAGAGAAAATGCCACCAAAATAGGAGCGCAAGACAAGAACTAAAACACTACACATAGGAAAACAGCAAAAACTCCAAATAAGTCAGGGCGTGATGTGACAGGTGGTGACAGTACACCTACTTTGAGACAAGAGCTATAGTGATGCATGCTTGGTTATGCTTTAAAGTCATATCCAACAATTGCGACAACGACTTTTTACTGTCGACTGAGTTTTGTTTTTTAATGATTTCTGCTGGTGGTGTGCCTCCGGAATTTTTCAACGCAAAAAATGTGCCTTGGCTCAAAAAAGGTTGAAAAACACTGCTCTACGTATTGTGCTTCTTTCTCATCATACATGGTATCATCACACGTACCAGGTGTAAATGACTCCACCATAGTAAGGTGATTTTTAGCCCTTTAGTTGTTTTGTTGTTGCGGAATATGAGTCATTTTTAATCTAAAATGAGACCATAACAAGATTCTATCAGTGGGCATCCTAATGACAGTGGACCTTCTACAGTGAGTGATGTTTTATTATGTATGTTGGCTCTTATGAAGCCTGCATGAGTAATAATCAGTGATGATGTGGGGGGGAAAAAGTGAACATTGTGATGTGTTTTTGAAATTCATGGACCGCGTATGGTTAAAATAATCAAAATACGTAAATATTAAATGTGATTATTAATGTGCCTGTTACTACATGACATATATATTTACATTATGTACAAAACCCAAAACCAGTGAAGTTGCCACGTTGTGTAAATGGTAAATAAAAACAGAATACAATGATTTGCAAATCCTTTTCAACTTATATTCAATTGAATAGACTGCAAAGACAAGATACTTAACGTTCCAACTGGAAAACTTTATTTTATGCAAATATTAGCTCTTTTGGAATTTGATGCCTGCAACATGTTTCAAAAAAGCTGGCACAAGTGGCAAAAAAGACTAATAAAGTTGAGGAATGCTCATCAAACCCTTATTTGGAACATCCCACAGGTGAACAGGCTAATTGGGAACAGGTGGGTGCCATGATTGGGTATAAAAGCAGCTTCCATGAAATGCTCAGTCATTCACAAACAAGGATGGGGCGAGGGTCACCACTTTGTCAACAAATGCGTGAGCAAATTGTTTAAGAACAACATTTCTCAACCAGCTATTGCAAGGAATTTAGGGATTTCACCATCTACGGTCCGTAATATCATCAACATTTTCTGAGAATCTGGAGAAATCACTGCACGTAAGCAGCAAGGCTGAAAAACAACATTGAATGCCGTGACCTTCGATCCCTCAGGCGGTAGTGCATCTAAAAGTGACATCAGCGTGTAAAGGATATCACCACATGGGCTCAGGAACACTTCAGAAAACCACTGTCTGTAACTACAGTTTGTCGCTACATTTGTAAGTGCAAGTTAAAACTCTACTATGCAAAGCCAAAGTCATTTATCAACAACACCCAGAAACGCCGCCAGCTTCGCTGGGCCCGAGCTCATCTAAGATGGACTGATGCAAAGTGGAAAAGTGTTCTGTGGTCTGATGAGTCCACATTTCAAATCGTTTTTGGAAACTGTGGACGTTGTGTCCTCCAAGCCAAAGAGGAAAAGAACCATCCAGATTGTTTTCAGTGCAAAGTTGAAAAACCAGCATCTGTGATGGTATGGGGGTGTATTAGTGCCCAAGACATGGGTAACTTACACATCTGTGAAGGCACCATTAATGCTGAAAGGTACATACAGGTTTTGGAGCAACATATGTTGCCACCCAAGCAACGTTATCTTGGACGCCCCTGCTTATTTCAGCAAGACAATGCCAAGCCACGTGTTACAACAGCGTGGCTTCGTAGTAAAAAAGTGCGGGTACTAGACTGGCCTGCCTGTAGTCCAGACCTGTCTCCCATTGAAAATATGTGGTGCATTATGAAGCGTAAAATACCACAACGGACACCTTGGACTGTTAAACAGGGTACATCAAGCAAGAATGGGAAATAATTCTACCTGAAGAGCTTCAAAAATGTGTCTCCTCGGTTCTCAAACGTTTGCTGAGTGTTGTTAAAAGGAAAGGCCATGTAACACAGTGGTAAAAATACCCCTGTGACAACTTTTTTGCAATGTGTTGCAGCCATTAAATTCAAAATTAATTATTATTTGTAACAAAAAAAAAAGGTTTCTTAGTTCAAACATTACATATCTTGTCTTTGCAGTCTATTCAATATAATAAAAGTTGAAAAGGATTAGCAAATCATTGTATTCTGTTTTTTTTTTACGAATTACACAATGTGCCAACTTCACTGGTTTTGTGTTTTGTGCATAGAACCTTAATAGAGGTGTTTAGATATTTTTAAGGGCTTTATAGGCAGAATAGAGCGACTCCAATAGGCTCCATTGTAAGCGGACCTTTGATCGCATTTATTGAATATTTAGAATGCATAAAAAAAGAAAAACATAAGTGTTCTTGTCGTACATAAGAATTGTAAATGATAGGCAAAATTCCCCCAAAGAGTGCAGTTCCCATTAAAACATATCGAGGTAATATAGTACAACATGTCGACATAAATAGATCTACAGTAACCCCTTGAGCTCTCAAATCTTGTGTTGACAAAGGCGCCCACCATGTTTGCTTAACCTGGTATATTTTTTTATAGGAATAATGTTTCTAGAAATACGACGCTGGACCAGGACTTGATGACCAAAACGGGTTCCACTGCGCTGTTAAACGGAAAGTGCTGTACACGGCGTCGGTTACATGCAACATGCCTTTTTCGTACAACCTCTACATCTTGAACCTGTTTGTCTTTCCCTGTAGAAAAACCCTGTTTACTTTTTTCAAATATAGCCACAGTAAAGCTATTTTGCTCAAGTTAAGAGGTGTTGAGTTAAAAGGGAAGTCATGTTTAATTCCATCCCTCCAACAGCTTATACTATATACACTCTGTCCTTATTTCATGAAGACTGCACTCGTTGGAACTTGTTGGAAGCAGATCAGAATCATATCCATATTTAAGTGTTACTTCTTTCTAAAAACTCCTATAGTCATATTTACATCAGCTAATGTCTCGTGTGGTACAAAGTGCTTGGATTCGAGTGTCCTTGGTTAGAGTCAGAGCGCTGTTTATTTTCTTTGTTGAGACTGCCATTACATTCCTAAGATAAGGAGCACAGCTAGACTGGGGAAACAGCAGGCGGGGGACAGAGGGAAGATCACGGGACTTCCGGGGGTTTGAGGGGAGACCGAGCTAGACCGATCTGGACCGGGCTGGGGAACGCTGGTGTGCTGGATTGGTCTCAGTTTGTCCTCTAAGCTTGGAGAATAAACCACAAAATACCAACTGCTGCCTGTTGATTGAATATAAACATCAGCTTATGTGCCATAAAAAGAATCTGGGAGAGACTAGCAATTTGAATTCCCCATTGGAGGAATGCTGGTCGACGCAACAATTTGGGGGCTTCGTCCGAGATGGCACGCTGTTGATTGATGACTTCTTGCAATCTTCTGGACAGACTCAATTGGCCAATTTAAGGTAAGCAGAACCTTTCTTTTTAGATAAAAGCTGCGTTAGGAGTCTGTCCTGAAGTCTGTAAGTCAAACACTGTTTTGTAATCCCAGGCACAGATTGGTGATTTTGATAGATTGATTGCATTTTTGCCGAGCCTGCCATTGCATTAAAATTGTAAATAAGTGGTCAACTCAGGCCATTGTGTCTCGATTACCGTGACGGGCAGTTTCATTGACGAGTGAACTAATAGTTGGGTGTAGCTTACCCTGGGAATTTGGTCGTCCCTTAATGAGTTCGGGTTGCAAGATCCTAGTGAGATAAGACACTAAAATGTAAGGAAGCGGGTTCAAAGATCCCAGTGAGATAAGACACTGAAACGTAAGGAAGCGGGTTCAAAGATCCCAGTGAGATAAGACACTGAAACATAAGGAAGCGGGTTGAAAGATCCCAGTGAGATAAGACACTAAAACGTAAAGAAATAGACACATGGCCTTGGAGTGTGACAGACAGGAATGTGATGGCGGTCTGGGAAAAATGTGATTAATCATTACTGTGTAATGATCAATTGAATGGACGGTTGGAACTAGCAGGTAGAGAAAAAAAAAAAGAGAAAAAAGGAGAACGTTCCTTGAAAGGGTTAAGAGGGAGTTTACAATACTCGCAAAGTCGTGAACTCAAACGTCTGGTAAAATAAAAAATAAAATAAAATAAAAAAGTAACTGGAAGTTTTATGGTAAAGTGAAACGCAGAGAGTGTGCTGCTGAGTGTGAGTGTGTGTGAGTGGGAGTGCTTACGCGTGCTCGTGTGTGTGTGTGCTGCTGAGTGTGAGTGTGTGTGTGCGGGAGTGCTTACGCGTGCTCATGTGTGTGTGTGTGTGTGTGTGTGCGGGAGTGCTTACGCGTGCTCGTGTGTGTGTGTGCTGCTGAGTGTGTGTGTGTGTGTGTGTGTGTGTGTGTGTGTGTGTGTGTGTGTGTGTGTGTGTGTGTGTGTGTGTGTGTGTGTGTGTGTGTGCGCTGGTGAAAATGGAACACTCAGGGAGAGAATTTAAGAGTTTGGCGTATGATAAAAGTAAACGGGGATTACGTGGAAAAACGAAATGCAGCAACAGAAACGATGATTAATGACAGAATGAACTGATTGGTTTTTTGTCTGCCGCGCATGTGCAAGACAATTCAAACGACCCGCCCAGACTTTGACTAGGACACCGCCCCCTACTCCAGTGACAAGAGAAGGAGGTATTAACACGCCCCCTTTAAGATTAATGCTGCCTCCGAAAATTAACCCCTTGTACACGTCTGACCATTTTCTCCGGCAGACATTTTTGACACATGACATTAACACTTTGGGCATACTACAATATAAGTCTCTTGCCGATGCATACGTGCAAGCCATTGTTGACCTTGCTTTCCCACCTGTACCTCCGGGAGGGAACCTTTGGCCAAACACTTTGGACAAAGTTAACCCTGATATACAAGGTGCCAAAAACAATATATGGCAGGACATTTTATTCATCCCATGCAAAATAGGGCTAATGACAGAGCAACAAGGAAACGACTACTTAAATTACAGATCGCTGAAGATAAAAGGTTAAAAGAACCAAAAGGTCAAATATCAGCTAGGGTATATTCAGCAGTGGGTGACCTTGCTTTTGAGTTCCAACAGGCGGAGGAAAGAATCCTCAACAGACGTGCGGTTGGACTCGGGTGGTGGACAACACGATGCTTCAAAGCCGGTCTGGGGTAGACACTGTTTCGGCTGTGACCAGCCTGGTCACTGGAGTCGTGACTGTCCGAACATTTCCGAACAGGAAAGGTTCCGTCGTGCCAACAAACGAACACGAAGGCGTGTAAGAGGACGCCCACATCAGGAGTCGCAGCAGGAAGTACCGACAGGACCCCTGCTGGACATGAGTGTCAACGGACAATTTTATCAGCCACCCATTCGATTCTGAATGCAGAGGTACCAAAAAAAACTGTGTGCTTCCTCTTTAAAGGTCGAAGGCTTCGCTGGGGTCACAAGAAGGTTACCTGTCACCAAACCACTTCCGGATCAGATTGCTGGACCTCCTTTACAGACTGTACCCTGACATTCAAATCGCAAAGAAGGAACATTCCTGGTGTTACCTGACGGCTGAACCACCCAGCTGCGACACCACTACCAAGACTCCTCCATGAGCTCATACCACAGCCTGAAACAACAGGAATGGCTGACATCCAACTGCTCTAACAGTGAAAACCCTGACTGACTGAGATGCTTCCGTGTGTTCTGACACCCGACTCGCCATATGTTATGATTATTTATATATGTTGGAACTCAAGGTGTGGCTGCTCATGTTGACCTATCTTTGCAACAGCTAGCATGGTATAAGATGGACACAATAGTGTCCCACATTGTTCCCTTGCTCTCTGTCTCGCCTACAAAACCAAAGAACTTAGGTCCAATGATAAGACACGGCGTAGCTGCCAAACATTACACCGACACCCAAATACCACATTTTCAATTGTTTAGGTTTAGCCCATGGTTATGTTAAACACATAACTATGGGCTGAAATTTAGACACCTGTAGGCTACGAGGAGCTAGCAGCTACACAACAGCTGAGCTAAAACGACACATTACACATTTAAGCATATCAAATAATTATAGTTGCTCATTACATACACATAGTCGTCAAGACAGAAGTCTGATAGAAAGTATTCAGTAACAAACGTGTCTGCATCATTCAACTTTCTACAACATGAGCTTGACTTAATGAATTATTGGGGCCACCAGGTGTGGTAAAATTTCAAAATACTATTGCTAAAGCATCCACCATAAGGGTAGTATTTTTCTAGTATTGGTGACAATATAAATATAAGCATATTTTGTTACTTTCACCATATTGAATAAGTTACATAAAAGTTAGGGTTCAGATGAGTTTGAGTTAATTGTGATATTGCTAAGGGGTCCCCTACCCTAACACCACCCCCCAGTGGACCATAGAGGCTGAAGAGACAATCATTGACCTCAAACATGACCTGTCCTCCGCTACTTGACTATTAGCTGACCTTTTTCTTAGATGTTTCTGAAAGTGATAGTATGACTAACAGTCCTTTTTTTCAGAAACAGAAGGGGGTGAGTGAGGGTGGATACAGACTCCTTGGAACAAAATCGACAATCATCCGACTCTGACACATTCCATAGTTTTAACGTTTTTACCGTGGGTAAGAACTTATAACTAATTTTAATTTGAAAATAACGATTTTACACATCGATAGTAGTTTAGTAGATCAAATTTAGAATATGGAGGAGGTGAGGGTGAACCATGTATAGTCTTTGATTTCACTGATATGATCAATACGGTACAAGGGAAAAGGTACGTACTGACTTGTGTTGACAATCACAGTGGTTGGCCGGAATCAACAACAACCTCAAAAGAGGATGCAATATCAGTAATTAAATGACTTGTGAATGACCTAGTACCCCGACATGGTTTCCCCAAAAAGATTAGGTCAGACAACGGCAACAATTTAAAAAAAATACTCACTTAGCCTTGGTCGAAAAGGCTTTCGGACTAGAACACAGGTTTGGGGTACCATCCTGAGTCCCAAGGTAAGGTTGAAAGGATGGACCAGAACATTAAAAACTAATTGGCTAAAATCTGTGCACAGACCAAATTTAATTAGATTGACATGTTGCAATTAGCGTTAATGATCATTCGAAGGCCCGTGAATAAAACTGTTTTACCGCCCTTTGAGTTTTTCACCCTATGAGGTGCATACAGGTCAGCCATTCACAGGACCAGCAGCCCCCCATGGAAGGAGGACTCAGCGTAAAACCAAAATGGTATTTTACACAAAAAATTGCAGAATTTGTGTGCCAGTTCTTCTGTACAGATTCCCTTCCGCCCGCTGAGAGGGTCAAGATCAAGGTCATCAAACGCAAGTGGACGGAGTCCAGGTGGACTGGTCCCTTCTAGGTCGTAGAACGGACGTCCCACGCCCTTCGACTGGCTGGTGGAGGGGACACCTGGTACCACCTCTCCCTCTGCACTACAGCTGAAGAACCTGACAGATTACCAGCGGATGTCATTGCTGACATCGCCACATCATCTGCCCCACAGCCCAGGAGACGAGAGAGATTTTCTACCTACATTACTTTTTTCAACTTCTATATTGCATATCCTTGTGTGAGACCAATCCAGTATGCTAAATGTTTCTTAGTTTTTCTTGCTTGTTTTCAGCATAACTGTATGTGTCGTTACATTAAGTGAAAAGTTTGATGTTTATCCCCGTTTTGTTACCTAAATTACTCTGATATTGATAGACGAAAGGCAGGATGTTACACCCGGTAGTGCTCCCTGACGGACTGGTGTTTGGGCGTGTTCTACTGTCTTTGTGTCTCAGTTCATCCTTCCTGACGACAGTGACTGACAAGTGTCTAAGAACATACAGCGGACTTTAAATGGACTGGGTCAAAGGGGATAGCAAGACTTATTTTTGACCTGTGCAGTGTGATTAATTACGGGGGACACAATAGCTATTACCGTGGTAATAACCTCTATATTTGTTACGACTCAACCCTGAACCATTGGTGTCGGATGCAGACAACATACTCTGGTAAGTTGTGCCCATCGTCCCTTTTATGTTGTTTTGGGGCTTGACCTGACTGATACAGACGCTAAAGGAATTATTAAAATTAATGTCCTTGAGAGGGCGTTAACTACCTCTACACCCTCTGTAGCACCTAAAGTACCACCCCACTTCGGTGGTGTTTCAAAGGCTCACATCTGTGCGTGCTAATGACATCACCACCGAAGGCCTGGTAACTTTGACCTTTGACCTTAGGAGCGGGTGCAGACAACCTGTGGCTCAGGTGGATGCCAAAACCTGGGTGACTGTGTTGCGTCTTCCGCTGGACGTCCCTTTTCCCACACTTACCCCGCCCCTTTTAAGTTGACTGACATGTGTACCCTTCTGTTGACAATGCTACCCGACTTCTTCCCTTTGTGGCCCAAAAGCTGATTTACACGCGTTTTCAAATTACAGGACCCTCTTCGTCCCCCAACGAATTGGGTGACATCAACCGTTACTGGTGCACCACACTGATAGATGGCTCTAGGATAGGCCCTTGGGCACGAGCTGACTTATTCTGGTGTTGTGGGAAGCACAGATTGTACATTAGAATCCCGACGTCAGCCGTTGGGCTTTGTGCTATGGTTAGACTGGTGACCCCACTCACCAAATCAACACCCCTTGGAACTCCTGTTTCAGCGGCCTCTCTAACTCCCCGCCGCCGTTGAGACTAACCAACCTGACTCGTGACACAGTTGAGGGACTTGCTGAACAACCTCCCTCGAGACCATCCAGAACCGCACAGCCCCTTGTGCTAAGTGTCACTAAAGGGGGTCTAGCAAAATGGTAACTTTAAGACTTTAATGTGGGGCGTGCTTTATAAGTTTTGTACAAGTAATAAAGATCTTATTAGAAGATCTTAAAGGGGGACTTGTTGGAAGCAGATCAGAATCATATCCATATTTAAGTGTTACTTCTTTCTAAAAACTCCTATAGTCATATTTACATCAGCTAATGTCTCGTGTGGTACAAAGTGCTTGGATTCGAGTGTCCTTGGTTAGAGTCAGAGCGCTGTTTATTCTCTTTGTTGAGACTGCCATTACATTCCTAAGATAAGGAGCACAGCTAGACTGGGGAAACAGCAGGCGGGGGACAGAGGGAAGATCACGGGACTTCCGGGGGTTTGAGGGGAGACCGAGCTAGACCGATCTGGACCGGGCTGGGGAACGCTGGTGTGCTGGATTGGTCTCAGTTTGTCCTCTAAGCTTGGAGAATAAACCACAAAATACCAAATGCTGCCTGTTGATTGAATATAAACATCAGCTTATGTGCCATAAAAGAATCTGGGAGAGACTAGCAATTTGAATTCCCCATTGGAGGAATGCTGGTCGACGCAACAACCTGCAACATGAAACTGTTGGAACAGGGGCAGAATCTGAGCAAAAACAGCTGACTCAACCACCTGGGAGCCAAATGTTCTGGCTTGCTTATCCCTGCTCCACCCTGATCCCAAACACTGTGGACTTTGCACACTTTGTTTGTTTGGTGGGCTCAGACGACAAAACAAATGTCAGGTGCAGACTGTCAGCATGCGAGAATCAAACCAGAATATTTACATCCTAATAGTAGATCAATTATCTGGTAAAATGGGCTTTTGTCTTTAATGCACAGTAGAAGCTCTATCATACAGCTCGGCTCAAGGTGACAAATGATATCTGCCTGAGCACAGACGCAGGCAAAGTCTCCATCTCAGGCTACGTTCACACTGCATGGCAGGATGTCCAATCTGGATTTATTTGTCAAATCCCATATTTTGATGTACCGTATTATCCGGACTATAAGGCGCACTTAAAATCCTTTATTTTCCTCAAAACTCGACAGTGTGCCTTATAACCCAGTGCGCCTAATGTACGGAATAATTCTGGTTTTGCTTACCGACCTCAAAGTAATTTTATTTGGTACATGGTGAAATGATAACTGTGACCAGTAGATGGCAGTCACACATAAGAGATACGTGTAGACTGCAATATGACTCAAGTAAACAAAATTGAAAATATAGAACATTACACACGGCGCTCAAAAATCTATCAAAATGTTTTAGTACGCCTTTGGTAAGCTATGAAGCCGCACCGCTTGATGGATTGTCGGCGCATTAAACATAGGAGTATTATTATGGTGTGTGTATAAGGTGAGACATATTATCTGGCGTTTTGTTTCGCATTATTATGCAAAAGCGACTTTCCTTGCCTTCTGGTACCTGCTGATCTGTATTTGGGATCTGCATAAGTCCTGAAAATTTGCGCGCTTCCGCCTTTGTAGTCCATGCCGACACCATAGTCGATAAGCTTCTTCTTTTTCTCTATCTTCTTGATATGGGACATTCATCCTCCGCTGTTGCCATTTCTTATATAAAGTAGTGTAAAGTTCTTACTTATATCTGTCAGTAAACTCGCCATGAAAGCACTAAAACATACCGGTGTAGTGAGTTTACATTATTCACCCAAGGAACTTTAGTTATCAGAGAGTTCCAGTCGGACGGTTTTTCACGGGACACATTTGTTGTTGTTGTTTCCGGATGAGGAGATGCTGCTCCGTTATTGATTGAAGTAAAGTCTGAATGTCATTAAAACAGTTAGTTCCATCTTTTGACACTTCTTCCACTCCCGTCCTTGCACGCTACACCGCTACAACAAAGATGACGGGGAGAAGACGCTGTCGAAGGTGAGCCACGTAAATAAGACCGCCCACAAAACGGCGCATCCGGAAGCGACTGTCAGAAAGCGGCTTGAAGATGATCTGTAAAACATCATCTATGCAACATTTTGACCAAAGAACCACCATTACATGTTATGTAGACCACAAGGAAGTGTTTTACATTTAGAAAAAAAAAAAAAAAGACTCCTTTAATGCGCCTTATAATGAAAAAAGATCGAAGATAGACCATTCATCGGCAGCGCGCCTTATAATCCGGTGCGCCCTATGGTCCTGGAAAATACGGTTGTCGTTCACATTACAAAAAAAAAAAGGATGTCTGATGTGAACGCAATCTGATCCCACGTCATGATGTCACACGTGCTGCAGTGCTTACAAAAGTAAACATGTCAAGGATTTTGTGCAACTAAAGTCAACATTTTCTGAACCATATTATTTCACATAGGAAATTACAATGGAAGAAGGCAAGACTTTGGCAGTTTGTAAGACATTTGCTTCAGCGTTTGCTCCAAAGAACGTGTGGGCGAGCAGTCCAAGAGAGGAGTGGTGGAACATTGACGTGAGTTCCTAAAACATATTTTTTGCCTGTTTTCAGCTCATTTCTCAACTATTTATTCTGCAACTGTCTTTTTTGGCAAAGAATCATGACACTTATCCCTTTTTGATAATATACAATTATTTTGCCTCGAGGGGGGGCCAAATTTAGAGAAAAAAATGTGTCTGGGGGCTGGTATATCTATTTTTAGGAACACTAATACAAAACCTCACAATAATGTCTGAATGCTAATAACGTTATGACAGACCGCCTTAAAAAACGGAATGGAATTTAAATTGTTTTTATTGAATGAGACACCCAGAATGTACATGAAAATAAAGAAGGATAAAACACTGAATATTGACAACATATGATGAGGTGGCGACTTGTCCAGGGTGTACCCTGCCTACCGCTCGAATGCAGCTGAGATAGGCTCCAGCACGCCCCGCGACCCCGAAAGGGACAAGCGGTAGAAAATGGATGGATGGATGAACGTCACACCCCCTCTCCATCGACATATTTTACAATCAAGCAAAACGCAACAAAAATGCAACAAACACAGCAAAATATGAACGCGAAGGGTAAAAAAAACCCACCTACAATGTGATATATCACTAAGCTTTAGAACTTTGTTGTAAAAATCTCCTTCCACGTCTGTTCCTGACACCCACATTTCAGTCTCTGGAAACCCTCTGTGGAAACGCTCCCCACCCACACTGCTTGGTGCCTCGTCTGAGCTGCTGTGACTTAGATCACCATAGTAACTAATTAGATTACCATAGTAACTAATTAGATGACCATAGTAACTAGTACATCATGCAAAAGCGCAGATTCCAACCATTGAAATACTTTGTATTAGAGATGTCCGATATTATCGGCCAATAAATGCTTTCAAATGTAATATCGGAAATTATCGGTATCGGTTTCAACCTCCCGATATTCCCGGGAGACTCCCGAATTTCAGTGCCCCTCCCGAAAATCTCCCGGGGCAACCATTCTCCCGATTTCCACCTGGCCAACATTATTGGGGGCGTGCCTTTAAGGCAGTCCATAGTGGATCTAACATAATATTGTGAGAGTCCAGTCCATAATGGATCTAACATAATATTGTGAGAGTCCAGTCCATAGTGGATTTAACATAATAGTGTGAGAGTCCAGTCCATAGTGGATCTAACATAATAGTGTGAGAGTCCATTCCATAGTGGATCTAACATAATATTGTGAGAGTCCAGTCCATAGTGGATCTAACATAATAGTGTGAGAGTCCAGTCCATAGTGGATCTAACATAATATTGTGAGAGTCCAGTCCATAGTGGATCTAACATAATAGTGTGAGAGTCCAGTCCATAGTGGATCTAACATAATAGTGTGAGAGTCCGCCATAACCACAATACCAGGGGGAGCTCCACAAACCACGTTAAACCCAGATTCTGATCCAACAAAGGTCTTAACTCATTCTCCTTCTATGCCACATCAAAATGGAATGCACTCCCAACAGGTATAAAAGAAAGTTCATCTCTATCCTCCTTCAAAAAAAAGAACACCTCCAGACAACTTCTACCCTGGACTAACACCCACACCCCTCCACATCCCACCTCCCTGGATTGTAAATAATTAAATGTAAATAATCAAATGTATATGACCTACTCAGTGGCTTAGTGGTTAGAGTGTCCGCCCTGAGATTGGTAGGTTGTGAGTTCAAACCCCGGCCGAGTCATACCAAAGACTATAAAAATGGGACCCATTACCTCCCTGCTTGACACTCAGCATCAAGGGTTGGAATTGGGAGTTAAATCACCAAAAATGATTCCCGGGCGCGGCCACCGCTGCTGCCCACTGCTCCCCTCACCTCCCAGGGGGTGATCAAGGATATGGGTCAAATGCAGAGAATAATTTCGCCACACCTAGTGTGTGTGTGACAATCATTGGTACTTTAACTTTTTATATACTCGTTCTTATGCTTTCTGAACTCACTTTGTTCACTGCTCTCTGTACATATCCTACCAAGTCAGACCTACACTGTTTCAATGTCCATTTCTCTGATGATGCAATTGTTGATGACTGAAGTGCTGATATCAACCCCCCCCACATCCCACCCCACGGATTGTAAATAATGTAAATAATTCAATGTATATACTCTGATGATTAACTTGTGTGATGACTGTATTATGATAATAGTATATATTTGTACCATGAATTGATTTGCGTGGACCCTGACTTAAACAAGTTGAAAAACTTATTCGGGTGTTACCATTTAGTGGTCGATTGTACGGAATATGTACTGTACTGTGCAATCTACTAATAAAAGCTTCAATCAATCAATCAATCAATCAATCAATTAATCAAAAAGTCTGGTCCATAGTGGATCTAACATAATAGTGAAAGGCTGGCCGACTTACCTGTGACGAGCTCCCGGACATCCGCATCCACGGTCCTTCTCAGTAGTCGAAGCAAAGCTGGGATGCCTCCGGCGTTCCTCAGCGCGATCTTGTTGTCGTCCATGGCTTTACCGTAAACGAGGTTCCTCAGAGCTCCACACGAGTTCCTCTGGACCTCCAAGACTTTGTGGTCCAGCAGGTCGACCAGGTGTTTGACGCCGCCGAGCCGACACACCTGTGAGGAGGATCAACGAGAGTCAGCACAAAAACTAATAGGGTAATATCCCGGTAACAGTTAGAGATGTTACCTCAGTAGAAGCATTTAAGTCCCATCTTAAAACTCATTTGTATAATCTAGCCTTTAAATAGACCCCCTTTTTAGACCAGTTGATCTGCCGTTTCTTTTCTGCTCTGCCCTCCTCTCCTTCGTGGAGGTGACCACAGATGAGGCGCTAGCTGTCCAAAGTTGGGACCCAGGGTGGACCACTTATCTGTACATCAGTTGGGGACGTCTCTGCCCTGCTGACCTGTCTCCACTCAAGATGATCCCCTGCTGGCCCCACTATGGACTCTCTCACACTATTATGTTAGATCCACTATGGACTGGACTCTCTCACTATTATGTTACATCCACTATGGACTGGACTCTCACTATTATGTTAGATCCACTATGAACTGGACTCTCACACTATTATGTTAGATCCACTAAGGACTGGACTCTCTCACTATTATGTTACATCCACTATGGACTGGACTCTCACTATTATGTTAGATCCACTATGAACTGGACTCTCTCACTATTATGTTACATCCACTATGGACTGGACTCTCACTATTATGTTAGATCCACTATGAACTGGACTCTCACACTATTATGTTAGATCCACTATGGACTGGACTCTCACTATTATGTTAGATCCACTATGAACTGGACTCTCACTATTATGTTAGATCCACTATGGACTGGACTCTCACTATTATGTTAGATCCACTATGGACTGGACTCTCTCACTATTATGTTACATCCACTATGGACTGGACTCTCACTATTATGTTAGATCCACTATGAACTGGACTCTCTCACTATTATGTTACATCCACTATGGACTGGACTCTCACTATTATGTTAGATCCACTATGAACTGGACTCTCACACTATTATGTTAGATCCACTATGGACTGGACTCTCACACTATTATGTTAGATCCACTATGGACTGGACTCTCACTATTATGTTACATCTACTATGGACTGGACTCTCACAATATTATGTTAGATCCACTATGGACTGGACTCTCTCACTATTATGTTAGATCCACTATGGACTGGACTCTCACACTATTATGTTAGATCCACTATGGACTGGACTCTTACTATTATGTTGGATCCACTATGGACTGGACTCTCGCACTATTATGTTACATCCACTATAGACTGGACTCTTACACTATTATGTTAGATCCACAATGGACTGGACTCTCAACAATTATGTTAGATCCACTACGGACTGGACTCTCACTATTATGTTGGATCCATTATGGACTGGACTCTCACACTATTATGTTAGATCCACTATGGACTGGACTCTCACTATTATGTTACATCTACTATGGACTGGACTCTCACAATATTATGTTAGATCCACTATGGACTGGACTCTCTCACTATTATGTTAGATCCACTATGGACTGGACTCTCACACTATTATGTTAGATCCACTATGGACTGGACTCTTACTATTATGTTGGATCCACTATGGACTGGACTCTCGCACTATTATGTTACATCCACTATAGACTGGACTCTTACACTATTATGTTAGATCCACAATGGACTGGACTCTCAACAATTATGTTAGATCCACTACGGACTGGACTCTCACTATTATGTTGGATCCATTATGGACTGGACTCTCACACTATTATGTTAGATCCACTATGGACTGGACTCTCACTATTATGTTAGATCCACTATGAACTGGACTCTCACACTATTATGTTAGATCCACTATGGACTGGATTCTCACTATTATGTTAGATCCACTATGGACTGGACTTTCACACTATTATGTAAGATCTACTGTGGACTGGACTCTCTCACTATTATGTTAGATCCACTATGGACTGGACTCTCACACAATTATGTTAGATCCACTATGGACTGGACTCTCACAATATTATGTTAGATCCACTATGGACTGGACTCTCACACTATTATGTTAGATCCACTATGGACTGGACTCCCACTATTATGTTAGATCCACTATGGACTGGACTCTCACATTATTATGTTAGATCCACCATGGACTGGACTCTCACACTATTATGTTAGATCCACTATGGACTGGACTCTCACTATTATGTTAGATCCACTATGGACTGGACTCTCACACTATTATGTTAGATCCATTATGGACTGTACTCTCACTATTATGTTAGATCCACTATGGACTGTACTCTCACTATTATGTTACGTCTCCATATCTGCGGTCCCCTCCAAGGTTTCTCATTGTCATCCCATTGGGTTGAGTTTTTTCTCGTCCTGATGTGGGATCTGAGCCAAGGATATCGTTGTGGCTTGTGCAGCCCTTTGAGACACTCGTGATTTAGGGCTATATAAGTAAACTTTGATTGATTGATTGAAGAAGTAAAGTTCAAAGGAGACAAATTTTACATTTCTAACTGTTCAGACTTATTCATGTTCAAACTTGTTCTGCATGATGTGGAAGTGTTGTATCATGAATTATGATTTATGTTCACCATACTGTTTTATGGTAACTAGGGTTGTACGGTATACCGGTATTAGTACAGTACTAATGAATCATATTCGGTACTATACCGGCTGTAAAAAGTACCCACCGGGTGTAGGGTGGGAGTGGAACGACTCTCGACCCCGAGCCAATCACAAAAAAATAGGCATGGTGGCGGAAGAATGCCAGGGAAACAGAGCGTG
>NC_084744.1:44340385-44350385 GCF_033978785.1 Entelurus aequoreus
TCTGGCTTGGGCACATCAGATTAGATCAGTGTGTTTGATTGGTTTATTCTTTGTTATTTTATATTCAAATTTATTAGCCTGTGGAAAATAGTTCATGTTGATATTTACCTCAGAAGGCTGCAAATAGAAAAGAGGCATTCAATTTTTATTTAAATTGTATTTGATATGCCATTGATATTTTTGAATTGTTATTATTATTATTTGAAACTCGATTTTGCATGTCACTATAAAGTTATATAAGCCTTGCTTGTTCAATATTCAATGCAAAACTCGTTTGGGTCCCTATTAAAAGGTTAATTTGTTCAACCTTGGCCCGCGGCTTTGTTCAGTTTAAAATTTTGGCCCACTCTGTATTTGGGTTTGACACCCCTGATCTACAATGTAAATAGTCATGAAAATAAAGAAAATGCATTGAAGGAGAAGGTGTGTCCAAACTTTTGGCCTGTACTGTGTTTATATAATTTTTTCCCATCAAAGTTTTACTTTTATTTTCGTTTATTAGGCCGTATTGTTGGTTGTCTCAAACCAAATTTTTCGGTGTTATTGTTGATGACAAATTAATTCATGTATATTGATATTATATATCCACATATAATGTATTGCAATAGTATTTGGGGTGCCATTTGTCAAACATACCTTTACAAAATTGTATTAATTGTAAAATAAATTATTGAAAATAATGCATTTTTCTTCATCTGCTCTTTTTTTTTTTGAATATATTTAACAGATCAATGGCGACAAATAAAGTACGTTTCTTACAAGTATCATTATCACTGCAGGACGAGGAATAGCTAAACATGCTTCACTACACACCATAGCTCACCGGCGTCAAAATGTAAACAAACACCATATCTACACCTAACATCCACTGTAATGATACCAAGTACAGGCACGTATCTAGTCAATACTACTATGATTATGTCGATATTTTTTGGCATCACAACATCTTCTTTCATTTAAAAAAAAATTATACTATGTATTTAAACTCAGGGAATACGTCCCTGGACATTTTGAATATGACCAATGTATGATCCTGTAACTACCGTATTTTTCGGACTATAAGTCGCAGTTTTTTTTCATAGTTTGGCCGGGCTCCAGTGCAACTTATTATGTTTTTTT
Organism: Entelurus aequoreus; assembly: GCF_033978785.1. Classification (NCBI taxonomy): domain Eukaryota; kingdom Metazoa; phylum Chordata; class Actinopteri; order Syngnathiformes; family Syngnathidae; genus Entelurus; species Entelurus aequoreus. The sequence goes on from NC_084744.1 coordinate 44,341,505, forward strand.
CCTTCTTTATTATGCATTTTCGGCAGGTGCGACCTATACTCCGGTGCGACTTATACTCCAAAAAATACGGTACTTGGTATCGGATTGATACCCAAATGTGTGGTATCATCCAAAACTAATGTTAAGTATCAAACAACAGAAGAATAAGTGATTATTACATTTTAAAAGAAGTGTAGATAGATCATGTTAAAAGAGAAAGTAAGCAGATATTAACAGTAAATGAACAAGTAGATTAATAATTAATTTTCTACCACTTGTCCTTCATAATGTTGACAAAATATTAGAATGATAAATGACACAATATGTTACTGCATATGTCAAAAGCTAAATTAGGAGCCTTTGTTTGTTTACTTACTAATAAAAGACAAGTTGTCTTGTATGTTCACTATTTTACTTAAGGACAAACTTGCAATAAGAAACATATGTTTAATGTACCTTTAGATTTTTTGTTAAAATAAAGCCAATAATGCAATTTTTGTGGTCCCCTTTTATTTAGAAAAGTACCGAAAAGTATTGAAATAATGTTGGTACTGGTAGCAAAATATTGGTATCGGGACAACAATAGTAGCCACTAATTAGAGTCTTTTGCAGGACCTACCTGGGATCCTTCTGCATGCTGTCTATGGAGGGCGAGCGGGTGGCATCGTCCATGTTAGCAGCCTGCCGACTGTAGTTGGAGTCGCAGGGCCGATACTGCGCTGAGCGATAAGGATCGGCGTAGGTGGCCGCCGTGTTGAGAGCCAGGTTGTTTCTTTGGTAGGTCATGGCGTTGCGCTGACTGGATGTCCGCTGGAGACTCCCCACACCTGGGGCCAGAAAGGCAAATCCCTTAGAAATGAAATCCAAACAAGACGCGCACGCAAGCTGCCAGATCCAGGTGAGCTCGGCCGCATTGGAAAGTTCAGGTTGAACTTCTAAAAGCCAGATGAAAACACACACAGCAGACTTCTCAAAATCTGGAAGCGATTAATGCGGAGGATAAAACACATCTCCCAAAAAGAAAGTCCTCTCCTTCAAAAGGCCTGTTTGCTCCTTGATCTGTTTTCGCCAGGTCTCCCTCTCAGCCAGAAGGATTTCAACTCATGAGTGCGGTAGAAAAAGCTCAAATCAACCTGCTGGATCTGCAAAAATCCTTTCCTCGGTTCCTACTCGCTGCCGCCGTATGTTTACGCTAATCTTGCCAAACACAGCAAGAGTGGCAACGTTAAGCCTGGCCCTGCTCGAAATAGCCAGATAGCCAGCGGTAAGGCAGGGGCGTCACACGCCATGCTGCTTTCTCACTCTACTGTACGTCTTGCATCATTCTTGATGCCCTTCCAGGGATGGAATGAGCTATTTTTTTAAAAAAATGCATTCAAAAAATAGCTCCATCAAAACGGAACCACATGATCAGATCTCTATCAGCTTTGACCGTTTCCTGCACGCTTCCACTCCCTGCTGGCAGAAACCAACATGTCATCGCCATTTGCTGCTCCAAAAACACAATTACTGCGCACGAGTGCGCTTCCATGAGACCATAGCACAGTACAGGCCATAAGTTTGGACACACCTTCTCATTTCAATGCCTTTTTCTTTATTTTCATGACTATTTACATTGTAGATTGTCACTGAAGGCATCAAAACTATGACACCTGTGAAGTGAAAACCATTTCAGGTGACTACTTCTTGAAGCCCATCGTGAGAAAAAGGTGAAATAACTGAAAACATTTTTTATATTCTAGTTTCTTTAATATAGCCACCCTTTGCTCTGATTACTGCTTTGCATACTCTTGATGAGTTTCAAGCACACCTGTAAAGTGAAAACCATTTCAGGTGACTACCTCTTGAAGCTCATCGTGAGAATGCCAAGAGTGTGCGAAAAAGTAATAATAATAATACATTTTATTTGGTATAGCGCTTTGCAGTGTACTCAAAGACGCTTTACGGGATAAAAAATTAAAATATAAAACAATTCAAAGTAATAATATAAAATACAGGAAATATAAAAGCAGTACCGTATTTTCCGCACTATAAGGCACACCTAAAAACCTCCAATTTTCTCAAAAGCTGACAGTGCGCCTTATAATCCGGTGCGCCTTATATATGGACCAATATTGTGCCACAACAGGTCTCGCAACTACGGGATGCATAACGTAACCCCAGCCTCTACTGTAGCATCTATTCTATGCGCCTTATAATGTGGTGCGCCTTATAATGCGGTGCGCCTTATATATGAACAACGTTTTAAAATAGGCCATTCATTGAAGGTGGGCCTTATAATCCGGTGCGCCTTATAGTGCGGAAAATACGGTACATTGTAAAATACATAACACTGGACATTTACAAGACGGGACAATACAAGGCACAGAACACTAATCTTAAACTACTTAAGTAATCAGAGCAAAGGGTGGCTATTTTGAAGAAACTAGAATATAAAACATGTTTTCAGTTATTTCACCTTTTTTTTGTTAAGTACATAACTCCACATGTGTTCATTCATAGTTTTGATGTGACAATCTACAATGTAAATAGTCATGAAAATAAAGAAAACCCATTGAATGAGAAGGTGTGTCTACTGTATATATGAATTATGAGAAACATTTTGCATTACCTTATTCATTTATCTTTATTATTTTTATTTATTTTATTTTTATTTTATAGTCAAATGTATTTTTTATATTGTACAGTCAAATTTTGTTCCTTATTGAATTTTTTTTGGTATTTTATCTTTTTTTACTTATGTACAGTACAGGCCAAAAGTTTGGACACACCTTCTTCTCATTCAATGCATTTTCTTTATTTTCATGACTATTTACATTGTAGATTGTCACTGAAGGCATCAAAACTATCAATGAACACATGTGGAGTTATGTACTTAACAAAAATAAATAACTGAAAACATGTTTTATATTCTAGTTTCTTCAAAATAGCCACCCTATGTTTTGATTACTTTTTTGCACACTCTTGGCATTCTCTCGATGAGCTTCAAGCACACCTGTAAAGTGAGAATCATTTCAGGTGACTACCTCTTGAAGCCCATCGAGAGAATGCCAAGAGTGTGCGAAATAGTAATCAAAACAAAGGGTGGCTATTTTGAAGAAACTAGAATATAAAACACGTTTTTAGTTATTTCACCTTTTTTTGTTAAGTACATAACTCCACATGTGTTCATTCATAGTTTTGATGTGAAAATCTACAATGTAAATAGTCATGACAATAAAGAACACACATTGAATGAGAAGGTGTGTCTACTGTATATATGAATTATGAGAAAGATTTTGCATTACCTTATTCATTTATCTTTATTATTTTTATTTATTTCATTTTTATTTTAGAGTCAAATTTCTTTTTTATATTTTATAGTCAAATTTTTTTTTATTTGGACTTTTTTTTAATGTTATCTTTATTTACTTATGTATAGTCATTATCAACTATTCCTTGAAAACTGCATAGCTACCAGCCTATTGTTACCCATTTTCTCTCTTCCCTATTCAGATATTTTCATTTTTGATATCAATTCAATATATAATATAATATATTCAATATAATATTCATGTTAAAATTAACTCGTACATTTTTCTTTTACTTTCAACGCTTAAATCTCTAGATCAACTTTAGGTCTAACTGTCAATTTAAAGTATTTTGTTATTTTTATGGTTTATGACCTTTATGTTTTTTATGGCAAAAACACAAAATAGGCAATATTTTTCTCCTCAAAAATGTATAAAGAGGAATATTTGATGTGAAGTAATTGGATCCTTAAATAGGTCAATAATTAATATCAACATTGATTTTAATTCATTATTATTTTTTGTCAGTTTAAAAACAAACCAAAAAAATCAGACAAAATTATTTGCGGATCCAAAAAAGTGTGGAAAATATAGTTTTTATTTTTTTCCTTTCAATGCTCAAGTCCCTACATCAACTGCAGATCTATCAGTTAAATATAATTTTTTTGGGATCATTTGTTCATGTTTTTTTGTTTGTTTTATTCCTTTTTGTCAAAGAAAACTTTGTTTTTAATATGGCAAAAAATGGAAAAAGTGGAATTTTTGATGTGAAGTAATTGGAACCTAAATACGTTAATAATATAAATATATGTAATATAAATGAATATGAATAACATTGATTTTGAGCCATTATTATTTTTTAAGCGCTGACAGCTATAAAGAATAAATCTGCCTTCATGGCAGCTTTGTGTTATTCGAGTCCACATTGCATACTAATTCAATATAACTATAATGTTAAAAGTAATTTGTACGTTTTTTTAAAAAACTTTCAACGCTTAAATTTCTCAATCAACTTTAGCTCTATCTGTCGATATAAAGTTGTTGTTTTTTTGTTTGTTTTTTTATGACCTTTAGGTTTTTTTTATGGCAAAAACGCAACATGGGCACTGATTTTCTGCCAAAAATTAAAGAGAAATATTTGATGTGAAGTAATTGGATCCTTAAATAGGTCAATAATGAATAGATTTTAATTCATTGTTATTTTTTTGAGCAATGATGGCTTAAAAACAAACAAACAAAAAAAATCACACAAAAATCTTTGAGGATCCAAAAGGGCCCCACTCAAAAAAGTGTGGAAAATAACATTATTATTATAATTTTTTTTACTTTCAATGCTCATGTCCCTACGTCAACTGCAGATCTATCAGTCATATATATTATATATATTTTTGGGATTATTTGTTCATGTTTTTTTGTTTGTTTTATTCTTTTTTTGTCAAAGAAAACTGGGCAAATGCACAAAAAATGCAATATTTCCCCAAAAATACACTACCGTTCAAAAGTTTGGGGTCACCCAAACAATTTTGTGGAATAGCCTTCATTTCTAAGAACAAGAATAGACTGTCGAGTTTCAGATGAAAGTTCTCTTTTTCTGGCCATTTTGAGCGTTTAATTGACCCCACAAATGTGATGCTCCAGAAAGTCAATCTGCTCAAAGGAAGGTCAGTTTTGTAGCTTCTGTAACGAGCTAAACTGTTTTCAGATGTGTGAACATGATTGCACCAGGGTTTTCTAATCATCAATTAGCCTTCTGAGCCAATGAGCAAACACATTGTACCATTAGAACACTGGAGTGATAGTTGCTGGAAATGGGCCTCTATACACCTATGTAGATATTGCACCAAAAACCAGACATTTGCAGCTAGAATAGTCATTTACCACATTAGCAATGTATAGAGTGTATTTCTTTAAAGTTAAGACTAGTTTAAAGTTATCTTCATTGAAAAGTACAGTACTTTTCCTTAAAAAATAAGGACATTTCAATGTGACCCCAAACTTTTGAACGGTAGTGTATGTCAAAGTGGAATTTTTTATTTGAATTAATTGGAGCTTGAATAAGTTAATAATATAAATATATGCAATATAAATTAATATGAATAACATTATTAGTTTGTAAGCACTGACAGCTTTAAAGAATAAATCTGCCTTGATGGCAGCTTTGTGTTATTAGAGTCAAAATTGCAACTTTTTCTTGTTAAATTTCAACCTGTTCAATCTTTTATTCTACTTTTTAATGTTTTGTTCTTTTTAAAGAGTATTTTTAAAATGTGCCGTGGGCCGTTTAATAAATGAGCTGCCTCGGGTCACGCTGAAATGTTCTCCTTCACACTGCTACTAAACGGAGTCTTTTACAGGACGCCTGTTCTGTGCGAAAGGCACCGCCACAGAATGGAAGCACAAAGTTGATCATTATGCATCTAATCATACGACTGCCTGATGCTGTGTGAAAAAGTGGAGTTGGTAAAAGTCTGGCCGAAAATGGTAACATTGCAACACAGGAAGTTAAAAAAAAATGGAGAAGGCGTATGTTTAAATAAGCTCTGCTTTTTTCTACTCCTTTTCGGGCATGTTGAACTGTGCAGCAAAAATAAATTTTTCTATTTCACATAAAAGCTCACATTTGCACAGAGCGGGTAGAAAGCGATGCTCACCTCCATGTTTCTAAATCTAAAGCGATGTTAACGACTTAAACAACTTAGAAGGATAGAATCATTAGTCATCTTCCTCCTAGCTGACTTTTGTCAATACTCTGTGACAGACCGAAACACATTATAGTGGCTCCTCCACAGCTATCAATAGCTATTATTACAAGACTTATCGGTCTTAATCACATGTCCAGAGTCCCCAGGAGAATGCATCCCCATTGCCAGCTGTGAGGTCTGGACATCATTTTTACGTCTTTAAATTAGGGGTTAAAAAAGAATATTGATCCTGTGAAGGATGTTTATCAATACATGCATACAATAGTGTGAACAGTAGGAAAATAACAGACAAAATGTTTGTACGAATCAGTGTTTTTCAATCTTTTTTGATGCAAGGCACATTTTTTTCATTTAAAAATACGGAAGCACACTAATTAGAAAACGTCAAAAAATTATACTCCACCAGGTCGTCGTGCCTTATTTTGAGTTTGTTGGTGTTTTCCTGTGCTTTAGTTCTTGTCTTGCGCTGTTATTTTGGTGGTCCTTCCTGTTTTGTTAGTGTTTTCCTGTAGCAGTTTCATGTCTTCCTTTGAGCGCTATTCCCCGCACCAGCTTTGTGTTAGCAAGCAAGGCTATTTAAGTTGTTGCTATCCTTCTTTGTGTGGACAATGTTGATTGATATGTCATGTATGGATGTACTTTGTCGACGCCGTAAGTTTTTGCTGTCGTCCAGCATTTTGTTTCTGTTTACTTTGTAGCCAGTTCAGTTTGACTTTCGTTTTGCATAGGCATTGCCTTTTTTTTCCTTTCCCGTTTTTTCATTTTTGGTTTAAGCATTACATACCTTTTTACCTGCACACTGCCTCCCGCTGTGGTCAGCACATTGGGATCACAACAAACCATTCTCGTTTCACCCGACACATTCAGACTTTTACAAAGCAATTAACTACCTGCTGCCACATACTGACATGGAGTATTACGTGGTCACCCTGCCGAGTTTGACACAGCACAGACACTAAGCAACGGCACATTATTTGCAGATTATAATTATTGATTTGCAAAAAAATTTTTTGGACCAATTAAGTGAAGTTGCATAATTTCCCACGGCACACCAGACAATATCTCACGGCACACCAGTGTGCTGCGGCACACCGGCGGCACAGTGGTTGAAAAACACTGGTTTAAACCATATTTTTCTATTTTTCATAAAGAATAATTAATAGCAATTAATGATAATATTATTGTTGAAATATGTCAAACAAACTGATAATTGATGCATAGAAGCACAATAATGAAATATCCTTATAATATATGACGTGTGCAAGAAACATTATGCTAAACATTGTCCAATTACATAATATAAAACATAATATTATAATATTATAATTCTATAAAAAATATTGCATCATAAGAAATATGAACTTTTTTTCAAATATTAAAATAGAATGACATCCATCCATTTTCTACCGCTTATTCCCTTCGGGGTCGCGGGGGGCGTTGGAGCCTATCTCAGCTACAATCGGGCGGAAGGCGGGGTATACCCTGGACAAGTCGTCACCTCATCGCAGGGCCAACACAGATAGACAGACAACATTCACACTCACATTCACACACTAGGGCCAATTTAGTGTTGCCAATCAACCTATCCCCAGGTGCATGTCTTTGGAGGTGGGAGGAAGCCGGAGTACCCGGAGGGAACCCACGCAGTCACGGGGAGAACATGCAAACTCCACACAGAAAGATCTCGAGGCCGGGATTGAACTCACGACTACTCAGGACCTTCGTATTGTGAGGCAGACGCACTAACCCCTCTTCCACCACCGAGCTGCCTTAGAATGACATAAAATCTATAATTAAATAATAGTAAAAGGAAGATAAACAATCAATTAACTTTTGCATAATATTACAAGGAAAATTATGTGTGTACACAAAATTATATGATAGCTGATATAATTAGATCAATGAAAATATCATAAGGAACCAATATTCTTTGGACATACTTTAAATTAACTGATAAATTAGACTAAAAACTATCAATTCAAAATTACATATTGTATTTGAAAATACATACACAGTGCAATAGCTGTAATACAGAACATTGTGTGCATAGAAAAACTAAATTAAATTGTTCTTTAAATTCTTACAAATATTATTTAATACTGACAAAATATTACTTAATAAATATATTGAATATGTATAATAATAATAAATAAATAATATATTGAATTATAAATAATACACAATTCACACATATGGAAATACAACAATATATAAATTATATGAAAATTATATATAATATTTAAAAAAATAAGATATGCTTTTATAAACAACAAACAAACAAGCAATTGATACTGATTTATAAAAAATATATAAATAAAATGCTACTTGGCAAGGGGCTTGATTATTTAAAAAAAGGTGGTAGTCAAATACTAAGGTTCTATAAGTCCAGTGTTTACAGAATACATATTGACATAATGATTTGAAGTATGATCTTACAGTTAAAAAAGGTGCTTAGACTTAATATTTTTTTATATACCGGTACCTATACCTTATGACCAGAAGTCTCAGGGGACAAAATACTAAGAATGTACTATATATAGTATATGTATATTTGCCCTGTGCTTATGCACAAACACGCCTCCACTATCTAAGGAAGCAGTGATAATGAGAGGAAAAAACCAATAAAGGAACATAATGAGGTCGCCAAGCAGTTCCTCTGTAACCTTTATAGAGCAGCCAGTATGAAACATACAGTAGGTCAGGGGTCGGCAACCTGCTTCAGCCCCACCCTAGTGGCTCCCTGGAGCTTTTACAAAAGTGTATGAAAATGGGAAAAGATGGGGGGGGGAATATACATTTTTTGTTATAATATTGTTTCTGTAGTACAAACATGACACAAACCTTCCTAATTGTAAGAAAAGCCCACTGTTTAATATGTTTGTGTTCATGCTTCATTAATGAGCGTACTCG